>NC_086317.1:1839525-2050591 GCF_036172605.1 Pelobates fuscus
GCTGAAACTCAATCACTGAAACAGAAAAGGGTTTAAAACAGCAAAGAAACCCGGACAGTCTGGAACCCTGGGAGACAACAATATGTATATACAGACATATAATAAACAGAAATAGATAAACTGAGGAAAAAGATTCCTTAATAGAATCAAAATAATAATATAGAATCAGTTAATGAGGAAAAATAACAGAATAACAACCATAACTGACATAATAAACAAGTAATCAATGAGAGAAAATGTGAGCTGTTGCTTATCTTTGGAGCAGCAAAGAAAGAGGGAAATGGAAGGGAAGTGCTGGCTATTATACCGGGACCTGAGCGGGGAGGGGCCTAGGTCACTGTATGTTCATTGTTTTTTCATTCTGTTTATATCCTTTGCTGCTATTGGTGGACAGTAAAGAAAGGGATATGCAATATGAGCCTCCGTGTCTTGTCATAAAATCCCTGCTTAGGTTCTTTGTTTGAGCCCACCAGTTAAGGCAAATATTTAGTTCCTGCGGAATTACTATTCTTTGATTCCAGTCTTCAATTCTCCTTTTGAATTGCCTCAAGAAGTTTCCTTGAGCAGGTCTTTGATGGTATAAGACTGCTCTTTTCCACATTCATTTTCCATCCGAATTTTGTCAAAACCGTTACTTCCTTTGTGTTTGTTGATCCTGTGCCACAATTCGTACATCGTCCAGGTAGTGGAATAGTTGTACTCTTTGTCTCCTGAATACTGCTATTACTGCTACCAGGACCTTGGAGAAAGTTCTTGGAGCTAAATTCAGGCTGAAGAATCGAGGGAATTTTAGATGATTCTGATGGATAGGAATTTGGTAATAGGCGTCCTTCAAATCCACCAAAGTCAGCCACCCTCCTTTGTAGATCGCCTGCTTTATTGTGGAAATTGACTCCATCTTGAATGAACTCTTTGCTAAAAATGGATTGAGCCTTTTGAGATCCATAATTAATTTCCACTTTCCCTGTGGCTTTGTGGCTAAGAATACTGGGGAGTAGAACTCTTGATACTCCTCCTCTGGAGCTACTTCCTCGATTACGCCTTGTTGTATCAACTTCTGAATAGCTTTAAAAAATAGCTTGATGTTTGGTGCAAAGGGAAACTATTGATTCTCTGAACTGTCTTTGTTTTGGTAATACTTTGAATTCCAATCTCTAGTCTTTTTTTATGATACTCAGAACCCAATTGTCTGAGATGTTGGTGCAGCTGAGCCCTAGTCCTAATAAGGACTCTTCTCCATTGGATCCACCAAAATATAATCAGGAACAATAAAACAGCCAAGGAATATTATTATTATTTTTATTATTTATATAGCGCCATCACATTCCGTAGCGCTGTACAATGGGTGGACTAACAGACATGTAATTTTAACCAGACAATTGGACGTACAGGAACAGAGAGGTGGAGAGCCCTGCTCCATGAGCTTACATTCTATCCCACCTCCTCCCCAGAAACCAGACGACGCGCAGTTCTTCCGGCTGCTCCTGGGGCTCAAAAGCTGACGTGAGCTTTCCCAGATTGTTCCCCAATACAGGGGCGGATCCAGAACCAAATCTCGGGAGGGGCATTGAAGTGGGCTAGAGCTGGGTGAAAAGGGCTGCAGCGGCGGAAGAATAGGGAACTCTTGTTTAGGGAATAGGAGGCTGTACACATATGCGGCCACACACAGTGATATGAAAACACAATAATACACTGACACATACACACAGATACAAACATACCTTCAGACACATACACTGGCACACCCACAGATACAAACCTATACCTACACAGGCACACACACAGATACACGCACACATACCTATACACACTGGCACACACACAGATACACGTACACACACACACACACACACACTGGCACACAAATACACACACATACCTGCACATAAACACACTGGCACATAGATACACACATACCTACACATGCACACTGGCGCACACACACATCCCTACACATACCTACACATACCTTCACATACACACACACAGATACAAGGTAATAGAATATACAGGCAAAACTCCAGGTACTGAAGGGGTATTTATTGGAGGGTAGAACACCTTAAAAGTGCAAACGTGCGACGTTTTGGCCCTTGCACTTTTATGTGTTGTTCTACCATCCAATAAATACACCTTCAGTACCCGGAGTGTTGCCTGTATATTCTATTACCTTGTATTGTTGGATGGATTAGCAGTGTCTGTCTAATGCAGAACACCTCTGAGGCTGTGGGTCGGAGTGAAAAGCGGAACCTGAGTGCAGCGGACTACGTTGTCTGTGGTACACACAGATAAACACGCATACATACTAACAGATACGCATTAACACTCACAGATGCACACACTAACACTCAGATACCTACACACATATACACAGGGACACTCACAGATGCACACACTAACACTCAGATACCTACACACAGATACACATTAACACTCACAGATGCACACACTGACACTCAGATACCTACACACAGATACACAGTGACACTCACAGATGCACACACTGACACTCAGATACCTACACATACACACAGATACACAGTGACACTCACAGATGCACACACTGACACTCAGATACCTACACATACACACAGATACACAGTGACACTCACAGATGCACACACTGACACTCAGATACCTACACACAGATACACATTAACACTCACAGATGCACACACTAACACTCAGATACCTACACACAGATACACAGGGATACTCACAGATGCACACGCTGACACTCAGATACCTACACACAGATACACAGTGACACTCACAGATGCACACACATACATACTCACAGACACACTGTAACGGACCGTTTCACTTACAAGAGGATAAAACCCAGTTTAGGCGATATCCCCCTTTTCCATACACCAGCAGCTACTGCAATCACCAATTCTCGCGAACTCCAAACTGTACGAATCTTCCAACTCCCGAACTGGAAACACACGAACTCTGGAATCAGCTGAACAGGAAAAGCATACCATCCGCTTACACTCCTGGCAGTCAGCATACAATCCAATTCCCCCAAAGAACGAGACGACACATCGCTTTGAGGGTTAAGCAGGAACTCAGGTCTGGAACACCCAGCCTGCTTTTTATTACAGTTGTGCACATACAGGAAACACCCAAGGGGAGGCATAAAACAACCAATCAAGTAACAGTACAACCCACACATCCCCTCCCCTCAGATAAGCAATTAACATAATTACTACATACAGTAAAAATACAGTTTCTACACATACTCTGTAACTTTAAAACCATACATCACATTCACATAAAAATACATATCCACAATCAATCCATTCAGGGGAACAACATATAAAAAAATGGCATGAATCAGACCAGGGGTTCAAAAGTTAGTAAAAGTATCTTTTGTTCCCCCTGGCTGGCAGTATTTTAATCTGACTCAAACAGTAAAAGTTAAAACATCCCCACAATGCATCCTGGTTTCCTCCCTTCTGCCCTGGAGATAATTGGAGAAGTAATCCAATTATCTCCCAGGTCAAAGACAAAACTCCATTACACATGTGGGGACCTAAATACAGGATTATGTTTTAAAATATATAAAGTTACTTTCTATACCTTAAACACAGACATGTAACATATCCCCAGATAGCTCAGGTCTGCGTGCACATTATTAGGTGAATGGCACGTAGACCACACAAATACAGTTTAATTGCCATGGAGCCAAAGTCTTTCCCATAGTCTTTCATTATATGAATAGGCTCCATGGCATAGCTATCTGGGGGTATCACTGCTCACACAGGGCAAGTACCGAATGGCCCCCACTGTGTTTAAAGGGCCAGAATGAGTGACATGCACTCTGTTAGGGCTGAATACGTTTTGTAAAAGGGCCCAATCTCCCAGGGCCATAGTCCAAAGGCAAGAGGCGGGCAAGCAGCCCCCTCCAAGGACACGTGGCGAGGTCGGTTTCGCCACACACACTTACACCCACAGATGCACACACTGACACTCAGATACCTACACACAGATACACAGTGACACACAGATGCACACACATACTCCGAGATACACACTGACACTCACTAATACACACTGACACACACAGATGTACACACATACTCACAGATACACACTGACACTCACAGATACACACACATACTCAGAGATACACACTGACACTCACTGATACACACTGACACACACAGATGTACACATACTGTTACGGTTGCCTCCAGGCTGGCTGGAAGTTGGACCGTAGAAAGGATGCTCCTAGCGCTCACCAAAGGATCATCAGCACCGTAGACACCATAACTACTGCGTAGCCACCATAAGTACTGCAGACTCTACGAACCACCGCTGCTGGGCTGGTATCTCGCCGTCTGCTCTGCGCCCTGGACCTACGACCAGGCTCCAGTAGGTGAACCTCTTCCTTCTGTAGAGCGAAGCAGGATCAGGAACAAGAGCTCTTACAAGAGCTCAGTAGCTAAGGGAGTATGAAGAGCATAGCAATCCCTGTAGTGATTATAGCTGTCCCCTACAAACATGAGTCAAGGCTGCAAGTTAGAGGGTCAGAAGAGGTCTGAGGTGCTGGAACACCCAGCCTGGTTTTTATTACCATTTTGTAAATACAGGACCACCCACAGGGAGGGACAAAACAACCAATCATACACGTACATCATTGAAGACACTCCCAGTAATTACACACAAAATCCTCCCTTCTGTCTGTGATATAATTATGGTTTAACATAATTATTACAGACAGTAAAAATACAGTTTTCACCCATACACTGTAACTTTAAAATCATACATTCAATCTCCATAAAAATTATATATTTAAACTCAGCACACATCAAACATAAACACTTCCAAAAATCACACAAATCCCTCCAGCGGATCAAAAGTTAAGTGGAAGTCCTTTATGACCGACCGCAAGCACAATTTCCTGCCCAAAACAGTTTCATAGATTTGGGCTGTGCGGTCGGTCAATTTCATGCCGAAAAACGACTAAGTCCCATCTTCGAACAGGATTTAGTCTCTGGAGCTGCAAGTTCCGTATGGGAGAAGGTAAGGGTCAGCGGTGTTCGGCAGAATGTGTAGCCGATTTTGGTTCCACAGAATCTTTAGCATACACCGCTGACCGCGTTCGAATGAACAAAGATGGCCGCCGCCACGTGTTCGACTGTCGAATGTCGGCCACCCAGCGGTCGGCAATTAACCTGCAGTAACCTCACAGCCTGGGAGGTAAATTGCCTGCACACTTTAACTTCTGGGTGGTCCGCCTGTGTGGTACTTGGTTCAGTAAGCCCTATTTACTGAACCAAGTGGGAGAGAGCCAGGGGCAAGTTATTTTACAGGTCTGGGGACATAGTCTTAAAGGGGCATTGTTCAACAAAGTCACAATATGTCCCCAGACGGTTCTTAAAGGGCCATACACACCCAATAAAAGTCCATAAGTTTTCAGGGGCACAATCTTCCAGGGGCCATAGTCATGAGGAAGGAGGCTGGCAAATAGGCTTCTCCACAATCCAGGAAAGCAGGGCAATTTTCCATTTAAAGGGCCAGTTACAAATAGCAGTTTGTAACACATACCTAAACATACACACTGACACACACAGATGTACACATACCTAAACATACACACTCACACACACAGATACACACTGACACACACAGATGTACACATACCTAAACATACACACTGACACACACAGATGTTCACATACCTAAACATACACACTCACACACACAGATACACACTGACACTCACAGATGTACACTGACGCACACAGATGTACACTGACACACACAGATGTACACATACCTAAATATACACACCGACACACACAGATGTACACATACCTAAACATACACACTCACACACAGATGTACACATACCTAAACATACACACTGACACACACAGATGTACACATACCTAAACATACACACTCACACACAGATGTACACATACCTAAACATACACACTGACACACACAGATGTACACATACCTAAACATACACACTCACACAAACTGACACTCACAGATACACACTGACTCACAGATACACACTGACACTCAGATACACACTGACGCACACAGATGTACACTGACGCACACAGATGTACACTGACGCACACAGATGTACACTGATGCACACAGATGTACACATACCTAAATATACACACCGACACACACAGATGTACACATACCTAAACATACACACACAGATGTACACATACCTAAACATACACACTCACACACAGATGTACACATACCTAAACATACACACTCACACACAGATGTACACATACCTAAACATACACACTGACTGTGGCGAAACCGACCTCGCCACGTGTCCTTGGAGGGGGCTGATTGCCCGCCTCTTGCCTTTGGACTATGGACCAGACTTTATGGGAATGTGATACCCCAGATAGCCATACCATGGAGCCTATTCATATAATGAAAGACTATGGGAAAGACTTTAGCTCCATGGCAATTGTACTGTGTGAGTAGGATCTGCGCGCTATTCGGTAGTTTTGTGCGTGCAGATCCCAGCTATCTGGGGATAGGTGAAATGTCTGTGTGTTATGTGTAAATGTGACTTTATGTATTTTAAAGTGTTTTATGTTGTTTTGCAACCATGTGGTTAATGGAGTCTGCCTTTAGTCCTGGGTAATTGGATTACTTCTCCAATTAACTCCAGGGCAAAAGGGAGGAAACCAGGGTGCATTGTGGGGATCTTTTTCTGCCAGCCAGAAAGGAACAAAAGATACTTTTAGTAACTTTTGAACCCCTGGTCGGATTCATGCCATTTTTTAATATGTTGTTCCCCTGAATGGATTGATTGTGGATATGTATTTTTATGTGAATGTGATGTATGGTTTTAAAGTTATGAAAGTTGTGTAAAAGTATATTTTACACTGTATGCATAATGGGATTATGTGTCACACTAAGGGGAGGGGATGTGTGGGAGGTAACATCTATGTCATTGGTTCTTTTATGCCTCCCCCTGGGTGTGGCCTGTATGTGTGAGTTGGAAATAAAAGCCAGGCTGGATGAGCCAGTCCAGAGTTCCTGTTTTACCCTCAAAGTGATGTGTCGTCTCATTATTGGGGGAAGGATTTATTGTATGCTGTTCCAGTTGACTGCTAGGAGTACAAGCCTATTCGTATGGTTCCTATTCAATGGTCTACAGCATTCATACGCTTGGGAGAATTTAAAGGTTTCTCGGATTCGGTGATTATGGTGTCTGCCAGAGTGCTTGGAGTCCTCAGGAAGCACTAGGAGCATCCATTAACGGAGGTACCAAGTCCGGGTGCCAGGCGATCCGTTACACTGACACACGCAGATGTACACATACCTAAACATACACACTGACACACACAGATGTACACATACCTAAACATACACACTCACACACAGATGTACACATACCTAAACATACACACTGACACACACAGATGTACACATACCTAAACATACACACTCACACACACAGATACACACTGACACACACAGATGTACACATACCTAAACATACACACTCACACCCACTGACACTCACAGATACACACTGACACTCACAGATACACACTGACGCACACAGATGTACACTGACGCACACAGATGTACACTGACGCACACAGATGTACACTGACGCACACAGATGTACACTGATGCACACAGATGTACACATACCTAAATATACACACTGACACACACAGATACACACTGACACACACAGATGTACACATACCTAAACATACACACTCACACACACACACAGATGTACACATACCTAAACATACACACAGATGTACACATACCTAAACATACACACAGATGTACACATACCTAAACATACACACTCACACACACAGATGTACACATACCTAAACATACACACTCACACTCAGATGTACACATACCTAAACATAAACACTGACACACACAGATGTACACATACCTAAACATACACACCGACACACACAGATGCACACTGACACACACAGATGTACACATACCTAAACATACACACCGACACACACAGATACACACTGACACACACAGATGTACACATACCTAAACATACACACTCACACACAGATGTACACATACCTAAACATACACACTGACACACACAGATGTACACATACCTAAACATACACACTCACACACAGATGTAAACATACCTAAATATACACACCGACACACACAGATACACACTGACACACACCTAAATATACACACTGACACACACAGATACACACTGACACACACAGATGTACACATACCTAAACATACACACTGACACACACAGATGTACAAATACCTAAACATACACACTCACACACAGATGTACACTGATGCACACAGATGTACACATACCTAAATATACACACCGACACACACAGATACACACTGACACACACAGATGTACACATACCTGAACATACACACCGACACACACAGATACACACTGACACACACAGATGTACACATACCTAAACATATACACTCACACACAGATGTACACATACCTAAACATACACACTGACACACACAGATGTACACATACCTAAACATACACACTCACACACAGATGTACACATACCTAAATATACACACACACAGATGTACACATACCTAAACATACACACTGACACACACAGATGTGCACATACCTAAATATACACACTCACACACACAGATACACACTGACACACACAGATGTACACATACCTAAACATACACACTCACACACACAGATGTACAAATACCTAAACATACACACTCACACACAGATGTACACTGATGCACACATATGTACACATACCTAAATATACACACCGACACACACAGATACACACTGACACACACAGATGTACACATACCTGAACATACACACAGACACACACAGATACACACTGACACACACAGATGTACACATACCTAAACATATACACTCACACACAGATGTACACATACCTAAACATACACACTGACACACACAGATGTACACATACCTAAACATACACACTCACACACAGATGTACACATACCTAAATACACACACACACAGATGTACACATACCTAAACATCCACACTGACACACACAGATGTGCACATACCTAAATATACACACTGACATACACACAAATTGCAGCTTCCATAATGTTAAGCACCCCTCCCCCCCCCCCCCCCCCCACCTCTGCTTCCATACCTTTTGGTTGCAGGGAGGTGACTTCCTGGGGCTGACTGATCCTGATGGGAGTCTGAAGCTGCAGAGCTCTCTCAGCTGCCTGCATCCTGTGTGTTCTCAGCCTGCGCGGTCTGTAAGTTGGGAGGAAGTAACAGTCACTTTGTTACAGCACTCCTTGCAACTTTGAAGGGGCCCGTTCTGCCAAAGGGCTGCAGCACCCGACCGGGCTCCTAATGAGGTAGCTCAACTGATGGATCCGGAACCGCCACTGCCCCAATAGTACTTCCGCAGCCAGTTCTGGCATCTGTGAGGGTTTAGGGTTTTCTAGGCGGGTATAAGTGGGATTCGTTCTTTAGTTAATTTTAATTATTAATAACCATTTGTACATATTATTGTTATTAACTTTGTGTCATTATGTTGTTAAACTAAACAATGAAATTGCAAAGTACGAGTCACTAGATAAATAGATTTAGTTTAAGCTCACTTAAATTAAACTTTAATTCATCTCAGTGATACTTTCAATTTTTTTATGTATTTACTATAATCATTAATAACTATGGAGATATCTATATGCACCTCAAAAAAGATAAATATCACAATTCATTAATTCCTTATATAGTATGGTCTTTTGTATATAGTTTTTTCAGTGGGACCTTATATTCTTATTAGGTATTTCAGATCGGAAACCGATGTGGAACGCATACCACTTCCAGTATATGGAACGCACAGAGAATGCCAGTGGAACGCATACCATTTCCGGTATATGGAACGCACAGAGAATGCCAGTGGAACGCATACCACTTCCGGTATATTGATCGCACAGAGAATGCCAGTGGAACGCATACCATTTCCGGTATATGGAACGCACAGAGAATGCCAGTGGAACGCATACCACTTCCGGTATATGGAACGCACAGAGAATGCCAGTGAAACACATACCACTTCCGGTATATGGAATGCACAGAGAATGCCAGTGGAACGCATACCACGTCCGGTATATAGAACGCACAGAGAATGCCAGTGGAACGCATACCACGTCCGGGCGAGGCTCTCCCCTCCCGGTAGAATACTCTGCCGCTGGGGAGCAGGACCGACTGTCCGTACTCCCTGTAGCTTGGGCGCAGAGACCACGGTCCCATCTGAGCCGGTGGGGAGCTTAATGTCTCCACTTGGTGGGCTACGCTGCCGCTGGAGAGAGGGGGTAAGAGGCTCGTCTCCCTTACACTCTCTGCTGGTGGAGAGGGGGGCCGACTGACTACGCTTTCAATATATTGTCACGCTGCTGGGGAGCGAGACCGACTGTCTCTGCTCCCTGCCGGACACACTGCCGCTGGGGAGGAAGGACGAGACCTTCGGCTCCCTGGGACTCACACAGCCGCTGGGGAGGAAGGACAGCACCTTCAGCTCCCTGGGACTCACTTGACTGGTGGGGAGAGGGACCAACTGTCTCCTCTCCTAAGAACACACACTGCCGCTGGGGAGGTCCCTGGGATACATACTGCCACTGGGGAGGAAGGACGGCACCTTCAGCTCCCTGGGACTCACTTGACCGCTGGGGAGAGGGACCACACACTGCCACTGGGGAGGAAGGACGATACCTTCAGCTCCCTGGGATACATACTGCCACTAGGGAAGGAAGGACGGCACCTTTGGCTCCCTGGGACTCACTTGACCGCTGGGAAGAGGGACCAACTGTCTCCTCTCCTAAGGACACACACTGTTGCTGGGGAGGAAGGACGGCACCTTCAGCTCCCTGGGATACATACTGCCGATACCGTAGGTCTGCCTCGAGGTCAACAGCGCTAGGGAGATAACACAGGTCCCATAGTCAATATTTTCCCAAAATAGGCCAGGGCCAGTGTAATCTCCACCCTCTGGGAACTCATACTCTGCCATCTCGGGGACACATTGAGCTGCGTACCACTGTATCGCCTGGTATGCGTCGTAGAGCGTCAGTTCTGCATATACTAGAATCTCGAGTATAGTCACCCACGCTTCTTCTGTCTTTTTTCTCTGGAGGGGCATCCGCTCTGCCATTCAAGCCAGGATTCGCTGCCTTCTGCTGCGGCGCCGATCCTCTCGCCAATACTGTACTTTCTCTAGGGCTCTGTCCCACAGCCCGGCTCTGGCAATCTCTCTGTAACTCAACATGTCCTCCTCTGAGACTGCTCCAGACCCCAGGGATATGTAACAGTACAATCTATCTTGAAACTTCTCCTCTATTTTCTGAGTTCCTTTATAGATAGGGGTGCTGTACGGATACTGGCGTTGTAACTGATCACCTGGCACCCCGACTGGGTACCACCGTTAAGAGGGCTCCAAGCGCTCTGCAGACACCACAATCACCGCAGACCCCACAAACCGCCGCAGCTTGATTGGGGTCTCGCCGTCTCCTACCCACCCTGGACTTACAACAAGGCTCCAGGTTCCAGTGGGTGAACCTCTCCTCCAAGAGAGTGAAGCAGGAACAAACTCTTAAAAGAGCTTAGTAGTGATTAGCTAAGGGAGTATGCAGAGGGAGTATGCAGAGGAGTATGCATAGCAATCCCTTATGGTGATATAGACATTCCCTCCATTAGAGACAGGACTCTAGATTGAGAGTGAAGAAGAACTGTCAAAAGCTTTATTTTCCTTGGGACTAGCCCATATGGTCATTACATTAACATTGCTGTGAAAACTCAACAAAAATTACAAACAGTCAAATCATAGCAGGCAACATACAGTGATTAATTATAACACAATGGCATATTTTTAAAGAGGTGGGGGAGACAATAATTAACAGAAAATATCTCACATGCCTGCAGAATTAGCAATATGCAAATCTACCCGAATATGCAAATTAACCAGTCTTGCTATTCAGGTAGTGCATATTGCTGTTGCTACCAACAGAGGGCACTAGACAAGCTCCTAGCCAAATCCACCTAGTTGGTAGCAAACCTTCGCAGTACAGGAGAGCAGGCAATACATCCCAGAGGCCATAGTCACATGGCAGGAGGCTGGCAATCAGTCTTCTCCAATGCCCAGTGGCGAGGCTGGTTCCGCCACAAGCGTTACCCTCAATTTGTAAATCCAGGGAATGGTGTTACCTTGTAGCTGTCCTTCTGGGCTGTAGGAATGAACCCGTCGCTTGCCACCAATTGTAACGGACCGTTTTGCACACAGGAGGTTAAAAACCGTTTAGGCAATATTCCCCTTCTAAATACACGAACAGCTGCTGCAAGCACCAATCTCCCGAATCACAAACACATGAATACTCAAACTCCCGAACAGGAAACACACGGATTCATCAACTCCCGAACCGGAAAACACACAAATTCACCAACTCCTGAACACACAAATGCTGTTAAACAACCGAACAGGAAAAACCATACAAACAGCTTACACTCCTGGCAGTCGCACTGTAACAGCATACAATCCAATTCCCCCCAAGAACGAGACGACACTTCGTTTGAGGATCAAACAGAACTGATTTACTGGGGCTACCTGCCTGGCTTTTATGCAGGTCTCCCACCTGGTGGAAACTCCCCTAGGGGACCAGATGGAAGACTGGGAAACATATTCCCCAGCTAATGTCCCCATATTGGACATTGACCAATCACAAGCTTACAATCCCACAATGCATCACAATCCCTCCTTTCTGTCCTGGAGATAATTGGGAAGTAATCCAATTATCTCCAAGGACAGAGGCAAAACTCCATTAACCACATGGCAGACAAAGGACAATAAAAGACATAAAAATACATACTGTTACATTTATCACATAGAACATACACATTCTACCTATCCCCAGATAGCTTAGATCTGAGCGCACGTTATTACCGGATGGCGCTCAGATCACATACATACAGTTAAATCGCCATGGAGCCAAAGTCTTTCATACAGTCTTTCAGTATTTGGCTGGGCTCCATGGCATAGCTATCTGGGGTAGCATGGTTTAAACTGTAAAGTTCCGAATGGACCGGTGTTCGGATAATTGACTGCAGGTAGGAGAAGGGAGGTCGGCGGCTCAGCGGTGTTCGTGACTTTAACAGTCCGCAGAAAGAATGCCCCATATCCCATGATAATGCCCCCATATCCCCTGTATCCCCAGCTAATGCCCCCATATCTCCTCTATCCCCAGCTAATGCCCCCATATCTCCTCTATCCCCAGCTAATGCCCCCATATCTCCTGTATCCCCAGCTAATGCCCCCATATCTCCTCTATCCCCAGCTAATGCCCCCATATCTCCTCTATCCCCAGCTAATGCCCCCATATCTCCTCTATCCCCAGCTAATGCCCCCATATCTCCTCTATCCCCAGCTAATGCCCCCATATCTCCTCTATCCCCAGCTAATGCCCCCATATGTCCTCTATCCCCAGCTAATGCCCCCATATCCCCTCTATCCCCAGCTAATGCCCTCATATCCCCTGTATCCCCAGCTAATGCCCCCATATCTCCTCTATCCCCAGCTAATGCCCCCATATCTCCTCTATCCCCAGCTAATGCCCCCATATCTCCTCTATCCCCAGCTAATGCCCCCACATCCCCTCTATCCCCAGCTAATGCCCTCATATCCCCTGTATCCCCAGCAAATGCCCCCATATCCCTCTATCCCCAGCTAATGCCCCCATATCCCCTCTATCCCCAGCTAATGCCCTCATATCCCCTGTATCCCCAGCAAATGCCCCCATATCCCCTCTATCCCCAGCTAATGCCCCCATATCCCCTCTATCCCCAGCTAATGCCCCCATATCCCCTCTATCCCCAGCTAATGCCCCCATATCCCCTCTATCCCCAGCTAATGCCCTCATATCTCCTCTATCCCCAGCCAATGCCCCCATATCCCCTGTATCCCCAGCTAATGCCCCCATATCCCCTGTATCCCCAGCTAATGCCCCCATATCCCCTGTATTCCCAGCTAATGCCCCCATATCCCCTTTATCCCCAGCTAATGCCCCCATATCCCCCTATCCCCAGCTAATGCCCCCATATCCCCAGCTACTGCTCCCATATCCCCTCTATCCCCAGCTAATGCCCCCATATCCCCTGTATCCCCAGCTAATGCCCAGAATATCCCCTCTATCCCCAGCTAATGCCCCCATATCCCCTCTATCCCCAGCTAATGCCCCCATATCCCCTGTATCCCTAGCTAATGCCCCCATATCCCCTCTATCCCCAGCTAATGCCCCATATCCCCTCTATCCCCAAGTAATGCCCCCATATCCCCTCTATCCCCAGCTAATGCCCCCATATCCCCTCTATCCCCAGCTAATGCCCCCATATCCCCAGATAATGTCCCCATATCCCCTCTAATCCCCAGCTAATGTCCCCATAGTGCCCTATCCCCAGCTAATGCCCATATATCCCCAGCTAATGCCCCCATATCCCCTGTATCCCCAGCTAATGCCCCCATATCCCCTGTATCCCCAGCTAATGCCCCAAATATCCCCTGTATCCCCAGCTAATGCCCCCATATCCCCTCTATCCCCAGCTAATGCCCCATACACATTCTACCTATCCCCAGATAGCTTAGATCTGAGCGCACATTATTGCCGTATCCCCAGCTAATGCCCCCATATCCCCTCTATCCCCAGCTAATGCCCCCATATCCCCTCTATCCCCAGCTAATGCCCTCATATCTCCTCTATCCCCAGCCAATGCCCCCATATCCCCTGTATCCCCTGCTAATGCCCCCATATCCCCTGTATCCCCAGCTAATGCCCCCATATCCCCTGTATTCCCAGCTAATGCCCCCATATCCCCTTTATCCCCAGCTAATGCCCCCATATCCCCCTATCCCCAGCTAATGCCCCCATATCCCCAGCTACTGCTCCCATATCCCCTCTATCCCCAGCTAATGCCCCCATATCCCCTGTATCCCCAGCTAATGCCCCGAATATCCCCTCTATCCCCAGCTAATGCCCCCATATCCCCTCTATCCCCAGCTAATGCCCCCATATCCCCTGTATCCCTAGCTAATGCCCCCATATCCCCTCTATCCCCAGCTAATGCCCCATATCCCCTCTATCCCCAAGTAATGCCCCCATATCCCCTCTATCCCCAGCTAATGCCCCCATATCCCCTCTATCCCCAGCTAATGCCCCCATATCCCCAGATAATGTCCCCATATCCCCTCTAATCCCCAGCTAATGTCCCCATAGTGCCCTATCCCCAGCTAATGCCCATATATCCCCAGCTAATGCCCCCATATCCCCTGTATCCCCAGCTAATGCCCCCATATCTCCTGTATCCCCAGCTAATGCCCCCATATCCCCTGTATCCCCAGCTAATGCCCCCATATCCCCTCTATCCCCAGCTAATGCCCCATACACATTCTACCTATCCCCAGATAGCTTAGATCTGAGCGCACATTATTGCCGTATCCCCAGCTAATGCCCCCATATTCCCTCTATCCCCAGCTAATGGCCCCATATCCCCTGTATCCCCAGCTAATGCCCCCATATATCTTCTATCCACAGCTAATGCCCCTATATCCCTGTATCCCCAGCTAATGCCCCCATATCTCCTCTATCCCCAGCTAATGCCCCCATATCCCCTCTATCCCCAGCTAATGTCCCCATATCCCCTCTATCCCTAGCTAATGTCCCCATATCCCCTCTATCCCCAGCTAATGTCCCCATATCCCCTCTATCCCCAGCTAATGCCCCCATATCCCCCCTATCACCAGCTAATGTCCCCATATCTCCTCTATCCCCAGCTAATGCCCTCATATCCCCTGTATCCCCAGCTAATGCCCCCATATCCCTTGTATTCCCAGCTAATGCCCCATATCCCCTTTATCCCCAGTGTAACGGAATGCAGTATAATAAGGCACGATATCCGTTGGTATCTTCAGGAAATCCACAGTCAGAGTAGAAAGCAAGGCAATATCCCCAATCCTCCCAATAACCAGACGAAACACAGTTTGGGAGTCAACTAACTCGGTTTATTCACAAGCAGCGTATTTAAGCAGTTCCCCATGCAAGGGGTTTCCACACAGATAATCCAGGGGATTTCTCCCAACATGCATTGTGACTTTCCCAACAGGCATTGCTGCACGAGAAGGATACTCCCACTAAAATGGACGATTAAGTGGATTATCCCCTCGTGCAGCAAAACCGACAATTGACTTTAAAATACATAATTCACACAATATTCGGTACTTTGGAATAACCGAACGTTCAGTAGATAGCTGCGGTCGGAGCGCACACTTTGAGAGAATACCGCTCCGATCCCAGCTGAATTGACCGAACGCCGCACAGAATATATTTAAACATGGAAGTTGGTCTAAAAGTACCGAATAAGTACGGGACACATAATGTACCGAACGCGGAACTCCCGAACGCTCTGGAAGTCCAGCGGTGTTCGGATCATTGAGTAGCCGTTTTCAGTTCCAGGCTCTCGACGACCGAACACCGCTGCAGAGACAAAGGATCCAAGATGGCCGACCGCCGCATGGTCGGTAGCCGAACGACGGCCACCTAGGAGAGCCCTTAATTACCGATTGCAACAATGTTGCAATCGGTTAATTGGTGCCACACGACTGGTGAGTGGGTGGTCTACCTGGGGAGCCCTCATTCGTATGGCGAACGGCCTGGATAGCCGGGTTTCGTCAACCGAGAGGGATTTGTATGCTGGCAGCGTACGGCTGCCAGCATGCGAACGGCCACCATACGGTACATACACAGGTTAACATGCACAGTACATATTCAGCCTACAGACAACCTTTAATAACTACAGTCCAGAAGTGGCTAGGTTTGCCACAATGCTTCCCCAGAACCAAGCCGGCATACACAGTCTGATCCCAACGGATCGGCTTGGGGATGTCCGGGAGAGTACTCACAGATCACTTCTCGAGTTCAGTCTGTCTGGATAACCCGTCAGCGTTACCGTTTTGTTTTCCGGGCCGATAATGAATGGTAAAGTCAAAGGGCTGCAGCGCCAAACTCCAGCGCAGCAGCCGGGCATTGTCTCCAGATACACGGTTTAGCCACACCAACGGGTTGTGATCTGTGAGTAAGGAAAAAGGTTGTCCGTACAAATATGGCTGTAACTTTTTGAGGGCCCACACCACGGCCAGGCATTCTTTCTCAATGGCAGCGTAGCTCACTTCACGCGGCAGCAACTTGCGGCTTAAGTAGGCTACGGGGTGTTCTCCGCCATCGGCTCCCACTTGGCTCAGTACTGCCCCCAATCCAAACATTGAAGCGTCTGTGTGAACAAGAAATCTTTTAGTTGGATCAGGAGCAGTTAACACAGGAGCATTAGTTAGAGCCGTTTTGAGTTGCTGGAATGCCTGCTCACACTCTGGGGCCCAGACAACCTGTCGGGGTAGGTTCTTTTTAGTCAAGTCCGTTAGGGGTTTGGCCAGGGTGCTATAGTCTGGAACAAACTTCCGGTAGTAGCCCGCCGTCCCTAAAAACGCCAGCACCTGAGTCTTAGTCCTGGGGGTAGGCCACTTTGCTACGGCCTCAATCTTGGCTGGCTCGGGTCTCTGCTGCCCACACCCTACTCGGTGTCCCAGATACTGCACCTCAGCCATACCTATGTGGCACTTGCTAGGCTTTAACGTTAACCCAGCCTCCCCAATACGATCTAGGATAGCCGGAGCGTTTTTCATTCCGAAAGGCATGACCTTGAACTGGTACAGGCCAAACGGAGTGACAAACGCCGACTTGGGGATGGCGTCATCGGCTAGCGGAATTTGCCAGTACCCCTTACACAAGTCAATGGTAGTGAGATAATGGCCCCGTGCCATCTTATCTAACAGCTCGTCTATCCGGGGCATCGGGTAGGCATCAGACACCGTTTTGTCATTTAGCCTCCGGTAGTCGACACAGAACCTGGTGGTGCCATCCTTTTTAGGTACCAGGACTACCGGCGATGCCCAGGGGCTATCGGAGGGTTCGATAACCCCTAGCTGTAACATTTCATCTAGCTCGGCTTTCATATGGGTACGGACTGATTCCGGAACCCTATATGGAGCCTGCCTCATAGGCAGCTGTCCCAGGGTGTCTACCCGGTGGGTGGCTAGCGGAGTGTAACCAGGTAAATTGGAGAAGGTAGCTCCTTTGGCTTCAATCAGCGCTTGTACCTGGGCACGCTCCTGGGGGCTGAGCCGCTCCCCCAGCTGAACTCCCCGGGAGGGCTCTATCGGTGCCTCGGGTTCTAGTAGGTCAGGTAAGGGTAGGTTCTCCTGATCCTCTAAGGAGGAGGCACATATTGCCGTCACATCCTCGATCCTCTCATGGTAGGGTTTGAGCATGTTCACGTGGAGCATGCGTCTCTTCCCTACCCCTGAGCAGGGGCCGATCACATAGGTAGTGTCGCATCGCTGCTCCACTACCTGGTATGGGCCTTGCCAGATGGCCTGCAGCTTGTCTGTGCGGACGGGTTTTAAAATTAAAACCTTCTGTCCCACCTGAAAGCTGCGGTCTCGGGCTCCTCTATCGTACCAGCGTCGCTGTCGTTGCTGGGCCGCCTGGAGGTTGGTGTGTACAGCCTGAGTGAGCGCCTCCAGACGGTCCCTGAACTCCAGTACGTAGGATATGATAGGGGTTTCGTTGGTAGTACTCTCTCCCTCCCAATGTTCCCTAATCAAGTTCAAGGGTCCCCGCACCCTTCTCCCAAATAGTAACTCAAACGGGGAGAACCCTGTCGACTCCTGGGGAACCTCTCTATAAGCAAAGAGCAGGTGAGGCAGGAACCTCTCCCAGTCTTTGTGGGTCTCCCCGAACGTCCGAAGCATCTGCTTCAGCGTCCCGTTGAACCTCTCACATAGCCCATTGGACTGGGGGTGGTAGGCGGAATTAACTATTGGCTTAATGCCACATACCTTCCACATATGTTGGGTAACTTCGGCCGTAAATTGGGTACCTCGGTCCGAGATTATCTCTTGGGGAAACCCTACCCGGGAAAACACTTTCATTAAAGCTTCAGCTACGGTCTCTGCATGGATATTAGTGAGGGCCACAGCTTCGGGGTACCTGGTGGCGTAATCCACTACAGTTAAAATGTATCTTTTGCCAGAGGGACTGGGTTTTGGCAGGGGCCCTACGATATCCACCGCTACTCTGCTGAAGGGTTCTGCGATAATGGGTAGGGGACATAGCTTGGCCTTGTGGCGATCCCCTCGTTTACCTACTCGCTGGCAGACGTCGCAAGAGGTGCAATACTGGCGCACATCCTGAGAGATCCCGGGCCAGAAGAAGGCATGTGTTAAGCGGTATCGGGTATGGGTCATCCCTAGGTGTCCTGACAAGGGGATATCATGAGCAATCCTAAGCAGCTCCTGCCTATACTTTTGCGGTACCACTAGCTGTTTGTTAGTCAAGGTGACAGACCCCCCCACATCTTTTGTCGTGACACGGTATAACAACTGTAGCGGAGTAGAGGTACGATCCAAGGTAGCTCCGCTGGTAGACAGGAACAGCAATCCAATACAGGTATCAAACGGGTAGCGGGGTTACAATCCCTTCCCTCCAAGAACTAGACGACACATAGCTTGGAGGTCAACTGTCAGCTTTATTCACACAATTTCTTTTATGGCTTTTTCCCATGCAAGGGAGGTAACTCAAAACAACCAATCACCTCACAATCACCTCCCCTCCCTCTCCTCCCCTTAGATTAGCAGGTAAATTAATTAGAGGGAACCGAGTTTTCCCCAGTTTCTGAATGACCCCTAAATACGGGGGGTACGAGGATAAATGAGGGGTCCCCTGGTAGGTCTGCTCTGGGTGAGTAACATATTCAAATTTCACCCAGATCAGACCAGGGGTTCGGGAGTTACAGGTATTTAAAGATTTGACCGACTGCAGGGACACAGTAGCCGAAAACGGCTCCATAGATTCTGGCCCTGTAGTCGGTCTACTTCACTGCCTAGAAAGTGCCGAATAGCTCAGCCATCCGACCCCAATCTTTGGTTCGGATGAATCCCCTAAACTGGAGAATACAAACTACCGAACGGCGGGCCGTTCGGCAGTTTGGATCATACGATTTGGGGATCCTGGAGGTCTGAGCGGTGTCTGGGTAGTCGAGCGTCCGATTTTAGTTCCAGACGCTCGACGACCAAACACCGCTGTTCGGCAGTTAAGATGGCCGCCGCCACGTGGAGATTAGGCGAACGGCGGCCACCCACGGACCCAATAACGGTATGTGCACATTTATTCTTCCTTAACATGCTGGTACCATATATAAGATGCATGGACATATAGGTTTAAGGACAAATAACAATGTAAATATGAGTTTCTGGTGGCTGCTTCTGCCACAATGCTCCCCCAGAACCAAGCCAGCATACACAGTCTGATCCCAACGGATCGGCTTGGGGATGTCTGGAGGAGTACCCACAGATCACTTGTCTAGTTCCGTTTGTCGGGATAACCCGTCAGCATTTCCATTGAGCTTCCCCGGGCGATATTGAATATTGAAATCAAAGGGCTGAAGCGCTAAGCTCCAGCGCAGCAGTCTGGCATTGTCTCCTGACACCCGGTTCAGCCAGACCAACGGGTTGTGATCTGTGAGCAGGGAAAAGGTTTGTCCATACAAATAGGGCTGTAGTTTCTTGAGGGCCCACACCACGGCAAGGCATTCCTTTTCGATGGCGGCGTAGCTTACTTCTCTGGGTAAAAGCTTTCGGCTGAGGTAAGCTACGGGGTGTTCACCGCCATCGGCTCCGATCTGGCTCAGTACTGCTCCCAATCCGAACATTGAAGCGTCTGTATGGACGAGAAAGCGTTTAGTCGGATCGGGAGCAGCCAACACAGGGGCATTAACAAGGGCATTTTTTAGGAGTTGGAAGGCCTGTTCACACTCTGGGGCCCATACTACTAATTTGGGAAGGTTCTTGCGGGTCAAGTCGGTAAGGGGCTTGGCTAGGGCGCTGTAGTTAGGTACAAACTTTCGGTAATATCCTGCCGTCCCTAAAAAGGCTAGTACCTGGGTTTTAGTGCGGGGGGTTGGCCATTTAGCTACGGCCTCTATTTTGGCTGGTTCGGGTTTTTGGTGGCCGCTGCCTACTCGGTGTCCGAGGTATTGGACCTCGGCCATCCCTATATGGCATTTACTGGGCTTGAGGGTCAGTCCGGCTTCCCGGATGCGGTCTAGTACTGCTCCGATATGGTCTAGATGATCGGCCCAGGAATAACTGAAGATGGCTATGTCGTCTAGATAGGCGCAAGCGTACTCCTGAAACCCGTCCAATAGTCGGTCCACCATCCTCTGGAAGGTGGCCGGGGCGTTCTTCATCCCAAATGGCATGACCCGGAATTGGTACAGGCCAAATGGGGTGACGAAGGCCGACTTGGGAATGGCGTCCTCGGCTAGAGGAATTTGCCAATACCCTTTACACAGATCAATGGTGGTTAAGTATTTCCCCCTAGCCATTTTGTCTAATAGCTCGTCTATCCGGGGCATGGGATAGGCATCGGATATGGTTTTATCATTGAGCCTCCGGTAATCTACACAGAAGCGGGTAGTTCCATCCCGCTTCGGCACGAGTACTACGGGGGATGCCCAGGGGCTATCGGAATGCTCAATTACCCCTAACTGCAACATTTCCTTCAATTCCTTGTACATGTTCCCCCTCACTGCTTCGGGAATGCGGTAGGGCGGTTGACGGAGTGGGATCGGGTCTAGGGTTTCTACCCGATGGGTAGCTAACGGGGTATACCCCGGGAGGTTGGAAAAAGTGGCTCCTTTTTCCCTAATTAAACTTTGGGCCTGAGCTTTTTCTTGGGGATTCAAGCGGTCTCCTAGCTGTACGGCTGCGAGGTCCTCTTGTAGCGTTCCTCGGGCCAGCATGTCAGGGAGGGGTAGGTTATCTGTGTCCTCTGCAGCCGAGGCGCAGATGGCGGATACTTCCTCTGTGCGCTCGTGGTAGGGCTTCAGCATGTTCACATGGAACATGCGTCTGTCCCCGGTCCCGGCGCAGGGGCCGATTATATAGGTGGTATCGCAGACCTGCTCTACCACCTTGAATGGGCCCCGCCAGGAAGCCTGCAGCTTGTCAGTAGGGACGGGGCGCAGGACTAGTACTTTCTGGCCGACCTGAAAGCTGCGGTCCCTGGCTCCCTTATCATACCATTGGCGCTGGCGCGTCTGGGCCGCCTGGAGGTTGTTGCGCACAGCCCGGGTCAATTCCTCCAGGCGGTTCCGAAACTCCAACACATAGGGTACGATAGGGGTGCCGTCAATGGTCGTTCCCCCCTCCCAGTGTTCCCTTATTAGGTCTAGGGGTCCCCTTACCCTCCTTCCGAACAACAGTTCGAAGGGAGAGAACCCAGTGGACTCTTGGGGCACCTCTCGGTAGGCGAACAGGAGATGGGGTAAGAACCGCTCCCAGTTCTTCTGAGTGGCTACGAACGTGCGGATCATTTGTTTTAAGGTCCCGTTAAACCGTTCGCAGAGGCCATTGGACTGGGGGTGGTATGGGGAATTAAGGATAGCTCGGACTCCGCATACTTTCCACAGCTGTTGCGTGACCTCAGCCGTGAATTGGGTACCCTGATCTGAAATGATCTCCCGGGGGATCCCCATACGGGTAAATATACGCATGAGGGCGTCTACTATGGTCTCTGCGTGTACATTCGTCAGGGCTACTGCTTCGGGGTATCTAGTGGCATAGTCTACCACGGTCAATATGTATTTCTTACCGGACGGGCTTTTTTTGTCTCAGTGGTCCGATAATGTCTACCGCTACCCGGCTAAAGGGTTCTTCAATAATGGGCAGGGTGTGTAGTTTGGCCTTGTATCGGTCCCCCCGCTTTCCTACTCTCTGACAGGTATCACAGGTATTACAGTACTGCTTAATATCCTGTGATATCCCTGGCCAGAAGAAGTTCTGTAACAGCCGATGTTTGGTTCGGCTGATCCCTAGGTGTCCGGACATGGGAATGTCGTGGGCGATTCGCATTAACTCTCGTCGATACTTTCGAGGCACAATTAACTGTTTAATGGGTACAGGAATGGATCCGGCTACTACCTTTTCGGCATACCGGTATAGTAACCCCTTATCCCAAGCATATCTCTCCCCCTCTCTGCCAGTCTGGTCTTTATCTATCCTGTCCTTGTAAACCTGTAGGGACGGGTCCAGGGCGACCTCGCTACCAAATTCTAATGGGGCAGCCCAGGGTAATACAGTGTGATCAGGGGGGTTTGTGCTTACCTGAGCCTCAGAGTCAAGGTGGGGTGAGGTGGTGCGAGCCTGTTGGCGGGTGACGACCGGGTAAGCTTCCTGTGGAGGAGGCCGGGTAACAAAAGCGGAAGTTAGCTCCCCCAAATCGTTCCCCAAAATCACATCGGCAGGTAGATCCTGCATCATCCCCACTTCAATTTGTCCTGCCCCCGCTCCCCAGTCCAAATGTAGTTTAGCAGTGGGTACCTTGTAGATAGCTCCCCCTGCCACTCGAACTGCAATGCAATCCCCAGTGAGATGGTTCGGAGCCACTAAATGGTTCCGTACCAGAGTGATGGTGGCCCCGGAATCTCTTAACCCCTCCAGCCGCTTGCCCTCCACATGGACCACTTGTCGATGGCCCTGGCGGTTGTCTGAGGCTGCCTGGACCGGGTTTACCTCATGGAGGGTGCCCAAGGGTTCTTCTATTTGGGTAGAGGTGGAAGGTTGAGCCCAGGGCCTGCCCTGATAGCAGTGTACCGCGGCTCGGGGGGTGGTTGGTGGTCGTTGAGGGTTCCAGGCTGGTCTGGCCCGGTTTTGGGGACAGTCTCGTTGCATGTGACCCAGCTGGTTACATGCATGGCACCGGACCGATGCCCGGTTGTTGTACCGGGGGGTTTGGGACTGGTAGGTCCCCCCTGGTCGGGGCGGATTTACTGGGGTAAGCTGGGGAACAGCTGGCGTAGATTGCACTCTACTGGAGAAATGCTGTTCCCGCCGGGAGTCCAGATGCTCATCGGCTAGTTGAGCGGCCTCATGCAGAGTACGGGGCTTACGTTCTCTTACCCAGATCTGTAACTGTGGAGACAAACGTCGGTAAAACTGCTCCAGCATCATCAATTGCTTGATCTCTTGGGCCGTGACGGCTTTGGCTGCCTCAAGCCACCCGTCAGCGGCCCGTTGTAGGCGGTGCGCAAATTCTGTATGTGAGTCTTTTTCTGATTTGGGTAATTGCCGGAACTGTGTTCGGTATGCTTCAGGTGTAAGGGCATACCGTGCGAGCAAGGTTTGTTTTACCTTTTGATAGTCCCTGATATCCTCTGCCGGCATAGCTCGGTAGGCATCTGCTGCGCGGCCGGATAGGTTACCCGCTAGCACTCGTACTTGTTCTTCAGTGCTAATGGCATGTAGCTGGCACAAAAGTTCAAAGTTCTGTAAATAGCCATCAATGTCCCCCTCGGTATCATTAAATGCTTTGAATACCTGGTACGGTATTTTAGCTTTCGCTGGCGGGGTGGGGGCCGCTGTTGCGCTCCCCTGCGCTGATCGCGGCATAAAGAGAGCCTGTACATCGTTGTACACCTGGTCTGCTTTCTGTGCTGCCATGGCTGGTGAGAATAGAGCCATCCTGGCCCGATATTCTCTGGTAAACTCAGTTTCTTCCCCCTCCCTTGGAGGTGCTGCAGCAGCTGCGACTCTGTCTCCTTCCATGAGTTCTGCGATTAGGATAGCCTTTGTTTTGTTGCTTGCTATCCTCCCTCTCGCTTCCAGTAACTCTTTTAGCGTGTCCCGTTTCAAGAGGGTATAATCTGTTTCCATTCAGTCCTTTTTAATTCCTGCTGAATGCCTCTTGCTGTGTAGTACGATCCCGTCGCTTGCCACCAATTGTAGCGGAGTAGAGGTACGATCCAAGGTAGCTCCGCTGGTAGACAGGAACAGCAATCCAATACAGGTATCAAACGGGTAGCGGGGTTACAATCCCTTCCCTCCAAGAACTAGACGACACATAGCTTGGAGGTCAACTGTCAGCTTTATTCACACAATTTCTTTTATGGCTTTTTCCCATGCAAGGGAGGTAACTCAAAACAACCAATCACCTCACAATCACCTCCCCTCCCTCTCCTCCCCTTAGATTAGCAGGTAAATTAATTAGAGGGAACCGAGTTTTCCCCAGTTTCTGAATGACCCCTAAATACGGGGGGTACGAGGATAAATGAGGGGTCCCCTGGTAGGTCTGCTCTGGGTGAGTAACATATTCAAATTTCACCCAGATCAGACCAGGGGTTCGGGAGTTACAGGTATTTAAAGATTTGACCGACTGCAGGGACACAGTAGCCGAAAACGGCTCCATAGATTCTGGCCCTGTAGTCGGTCTACTTCACTGCCTAGAAAGTGCCGAATAGCTCAGCCATCCGACCCCAATCTTTGGTTCGGATGAATCCCCTAAACTGGAGAATACAAACTACCGAACGGCGGGCCGTTCGGCAGTTTGGATCATACGATTTGGGGATCCTGGAGGTCTGAGCGGTGTCTGGGTAGTCGAGCGTCCGATTTTAGTTCCAGACGCTCGACGACCAAACACCGCTGTTCGGCAGTTAAGATGGCCGCCGCCACGTGGAGATTAGGCGAACGGCGGCCACCCACGGACCCAATAACGGTATGTGCACATTTATTCTTCCTTAACATGCTGGTACCATATATAAGATGCATGGACATATAGGTTTAAGGACAAATAACAATGTAAATATGAGTTTCTGGTGGCTGCTTCTGCCACAACAACTCTTTCTCCCAGATGTACCGCTCCCCCTCTAGCCCTGCTTGGTCTGTTTGTGCCCGGTCCCTATATATTTGGAGGGTGGGATCGGTCTGGACTTCGGTCGCAAAGGTAGTCGGGGTATCCCAGGGTATGGGGGTCGGTTGGGGAACATGGTCTCTTACCTGAGCCTCAGAGTGTATCGGTGTAGCCGTGGTGCGAGCCTGTTGCCGGGTGGTTACGGGGTGTGCCTCCTGGTATGGAGCCTGGGGAATAAAAGCGGAAGTCATCTGGCCTAAGTCATTCCCCAGCACAACATCTGCAGGTAAATTCTGCATAAGCCCCACTTCCACAGTCCCCTCTCCCACACCCCAATCCAAGTGTACTTTGGCAGTAGGTAGCCGGTATACTGCTCCCCCGGCCACCCGTACTGCCACTGAGCCGCCAGTGTGGGTTGCGCCTGGTACCAAATGTGGTGCGACCAAAGTTAAAGTGGCTCCCGAATCCCGGAGCCCTTGTACCTCCTTCCCCTCTAGGGTTACTAGCTGCCGATGATGTTGTCGGTTGTCGGTGGCTCGGACCGACATTACTTCGTGGAGCACCCCTAGAGGCTCCTCAATTTGAGCGCTCAGCAATTCTTGGGTGGCGGGTGCTACCTGGTAATGGTGCGCAGCAGCCCTTGGTGCCAAATTTTGTCGCACCTGATTCCAAGCTTGCCGGCTCCGGTTTTGGGTGCACTCTCGAGAAATGTGCCCCCACTGCTTGCAGGTGTGACACTGAATGTTAGCTCGGCTGTTGTATCGGGAGGGGGGTGGTGGAGTATTCAGTGCTGGCCTGTGCAGGGGTACGGTGGGGCCGGTAAGAGTAAAATTATTGGGTGGCCCTGTAATCCGAGGGAGAGTCTTATTCTGTGATCCGTGATGCCTCCTGGCATCAAAATGCTGATCCGCCAATCTAGCGGCTTCGGGTAGGGTGAGTGGTTTACGATCTCTCACCCATTCTTGTGCTTCTGGGGACAAACCATTAAAAAACTGTTCCAGCAGCATTAGCTGTCGCAACTCCTCCATATTAGTAGCGTTGCTGGCCTGTATCCAGCCTAGTGATGCTTGATCCAGCTTGTGCGCCCACTCTGCATGAGAATCTTTCTCAGGTTTGCGCAAGCCCCGGAATTTGCGCCGGTACGCCTCTGGGGTAATAGCATACCTCTCCAAGATCGCCCTCTTTACTTTAGGGTAATCTTTGCTGTCCTCTCGGGGTACAGCACGGTAGGCTTCAGCTGCCCTACCCGATAACTTGCCTGCCAGCAGCGGCACCCATACTGCGGGTTCCAAATCGTGCAAATCGCACAGCCGCTCAAAATCCTGTAAATACCCATCAATTTCGTCCTTTTCTTCACAAAACGCTTTAAATGCGTGATGTGGGACTTTGGGCTTTACCTGTCCGTAGGTGGAGGCAGTAACAGACTCTGCCCTAGGCGGTGTCGCTGGTGGGTTGGTTGCCATCAGATAATCCTGTACATCCGATACCATCACGGTCAATATTTCCAACAGTACTGGTTGCGGCAGAAACGCCAACCTGGTTCGTAGCTCTTTCTGGAATGGGGTCTCTTCCATGGCTGGTGGAGGTGTAGCGCTGCGGGCTCCGTCTCCCTCCATCAGTTCTGCGATCAGCACAGCCTTAGATTTGTTGCTGGCTATCTTACCCCTGGCTTCCAGTAGCTCCTTTAAAGTCTGTCGTTTCAGTATGGTATAATCAATCTCCATACGAATTGCCCTTGCTTTCCTTGTTCGGTAGTTCCAGTTTACACGAACGCTGCTTTTCGGCTGTAAGGTTCGGATCCCGTCGCTTGCCACCAATTGTAGCGGAATGCAGTATAATAAGGCACGATATCCGTTGGTATCTTCAGGAAATCCACAGTCAGAGTAGAAAACAAGGCAATATCCCCAATCCTCCCAATAACCGGACGAAACACAGTTTGGGAGTCAACGAACTCGGTTTATTCACAAGCAGCGTATTTAAGCAGTTCCCCATGCAAGGGGTTTCCACACAGATAATCCAGGGGATTTCTCCCAACATGCATTGTGACTTTCCCAACAGGCATTGCTGCACGAGAAGGATACTCCCACTAAAATGGACGATTAAGTGGATTATCCCCTCGTGCAGCAAAACCGACAATTGACTTTAAAATACATAATTCACACAATATTCGGTACTTTGGAATAACCGAACGTTCGGTAGATAGCTGGGGTCGGAGCGCACACTTTGAGAGAATACCGCTCCGATCCCAGCTGAATTGACCGAACGCCGCACAGAATATATTTAAACATGGAAGTTGGTCTAAAAGTACCGAATAAGTACGGGACACATAATGTAGCGAACGCGGAACTCCCGAACGCTCTGGAAGTCCAGCGGTGTTCGGATCATTGAGTAGCCGTTTTCAGTTCCAGGCTCTCGACGACCGAACACCGCTGCAGAGACAAAGGATCCAAGATGGCCGACCGCCGCATGGTCGGTAGCAGAACGACGGCCACCTAGGAGAGCCCTTAATTACCGATTGCAACAATGTTGCAATCGGTTAATTGGTGCCACACGACTGGTGAGTGGGTGGTCTACCTGGGGAGCCCTCATTCGTATGGCGAACGGCCTGGATAGCCGGGTTTCGTCAACCGAGAGGGATTTGTATGCTGGCAGCGTACGGCTGCCAGCATGCGAACGGCCACCATACGGTACATACACAGGTTAACATGCACAGTACATATTCAGCCTACAGACAACCTTTAATAACTACAGTCCAGAAGTGGCTAGGTTTGCCACACCCAGCTAATGCCCCCATATCCCCCCTATCCCCAGCTAATGCCCCCATATCCCCAGATAATGTCCCCATGTAACAGGACTATGCTGTATGTCTGGACTGATACTATAACCGAACACAGTTGGATTTATCCAAATACATATTTCATGAGAAATGCCATTACCGGAGAACGCAGCCCAAGCTACCGAACATCGGACCACCCAGGGAAACAGTTAAGTGATATTTTTCCTCCCAGCATAGTTGCAGCCGTTCGTATGATTCCACACGAATTCTTTGTGCTCTGAATAGGTGGCCGCCATTTTGGGACTTTACACGTGTTCGCGGCCATCATGCGTACGAACAGCGGTGTTTGCCCGTGACCGCATGGAACTAAAAACGGAGACGCAAACAGGCGAACACTGCTGAGACCTCCATGAGCCCATAACTTCGTGCTGGAACTACCGAACAACCGGCCGTTCGGTAGTTATACTTAAGCTCATATAGGGATTCCAGCGAACGCCAGGAATACTATGGATGGCAAGGAGTTCGTGGGGTTTTTATGCACGAACAGAGACCGACCGCAGGGCCAAAACTTATGGAACTCTTTTCGGCTAGAGAACCCGTGCGGTCGGTCAAAACCTCATGGACCCATAACTCCCGAACCCCTCAACCGAATGAGCTGGAATTTGGATATGTTGTTCCCCTGAATGAGAGCTATCAAGCGGTATTGGATTTAAAGGTGTACCCCCTGTTTTTGGGGTACATCCAGAACTTGTGTAAAATTATGTATGTTTTAATTGTGTTACATGTTATCTGAGTGGAGGAGACATGGGGGTTGTACCATGTGGCGGAACCAACCTCGCCACTGAGAACTGGAGAAGCCTGGTTGCTAGCCTCCTGCCCAGTGATTATGGTCCCTGGAAGATATTGCCCTTTAAGGGACTGAATTGGGGCTTATGGACGGCTACCATAATGTACTGACCCTTTAAGAACTACTTTTGGGCAGGTGGATTGTATTATACTGTCCCTAGCTCTTTAAATACTTTGGGGACAGATTGGTACTTTTGTATATGGCACTTTGGACACATTCGAAGCTGTCGAAGCTGTCGAAGCTGTCGAAGCTGTCGAAGTTACCGAAGTTGTCGAAGTCGTCGAAGTGGCGGGTATCGGACAAAGGACCACGTGGCGGCGGCCATTTTAACTTCGAACATTGCCGACCTTTAACATCAACTCCACTTCGACACTTCGACTAAAGTCGAAGTACAGGCACACTTCGAATGGGACTTAGCCGTTTTTATGCCAGGAATTGACCGACCGCACAGCCCAAATCTATGGAACTGTTTTGGGCAAGAAAATGTGCTTGCGGTCGGTCATAAAAGGACTTCCATGTAACTTTTGATCCACTGGAGGGATTTGCCTGAATTTTGGAAGTGTTTATGTTTAAAGTATGCTGAGTCTGAATATGTGATTTGTATGTGAATGTGATGTATGTTTTTGAAGTTACAGATATTGTGTAAAAGTTATGTTTTAAACTGTATAATAAGTGGATTATCTCTCAGGCTAAGGGGAGGGGATGTGTGGGTTGTACCATATCTCGGATTGGTTATTTTATGCCTCCCCCTGGGTGTGGCCTGTATGTGTGAGATGGAAATAAAAGCCAGGCTGGATGAGCCAGTCCAGAGTTCCTGTTTTACTCTCAAAGTGAAGTGTCGTCTCATTATTGGGGGAAGGATTTATTGCATGCTGTTCCAGTTGACTGCTAGGAGTGTAAGCCTATTCGTATGGTTCCTATTCAACGGTCTACAGCATTCAGAGGCTTGAGAGGATTTATATGCTTCTCAGATTCGGTGATTGTGGTGTCTGCCAGAGTGCTTGGAGTCCTCAGGAAGCGCTAGGAGCATCCATTAACGGAGGTACTCAGTCGGGGTGCCAGGTGATCCGTTACATTGGTGGCAAGCGGTGGGATGGCATCCTAGTGCGAGGTAAAGCAGCTCGGAGACACAGTTCGTTGGGATTTACAAAGTAAGGGCGACGCTAGTGTTCATACAGCGTCCCTGTTTACATAAAGATTTGGGAAAATGGGGTTCGTAGACCCCTGGGCAACACACACACCTGAGGAAGAGAGTGAATTAGAATGGAGAGATAATGCCCGGAAAGAATTATGGTACGATGCCCTGGAGGAAGTCCAGTATCAACGGCAGCAGCGCCTTCCTGGTGTCGCATACCAGTTGGAGGAACAAATGGCCTGGCGGATGCCGCTTCTGGGAGACCAACCCGGAGGGCAGCGGGTAAGACAACTTGAGTACCTGGTGGAAAGGGAACTGAGCCTGGACGCCTCATACCGGGCACTGTGGTGGTGCACCATCCAGCCAGAGACGTGGAGGGCAGAGGGCATCCAGCCGGAGGGGGAGAACTACACTAGCCCTGGCCTGCTGTGGAAAGCCTTAGCGGAAGACGTCGACTTCGGCAGTCCAGCAGAGTCACGGTACTGGGCTATCTTTCATTACCGAGGTGAGATGATACAGGGCCCGAGATCTATTGGACTGGGAGAAGACCTCCGCCGTTTCGCTGCCATGGAACGAGAGCTGGAGATGGACTATGTAGAACTATTAAATTCCTGCCAGCCGCAGAGCAGGGACGCAGACCGGGAAAACTGGGTGGCAGACCCAGACCTGCTAGCCTATAGCTGGGAAAACGCGGCAGAGGTACCCCCTGCTTCACTACCAGTTGCAGAAGTAGGGGACCTCATAGACTGGTCCTGGAGAGACCCACAGATGGCAGGTGGAGATGGGATCGAGGTCTCTCTACCGGCCCTACAGGGACTCTGGGCAGTCGGCCCAGATCCCCAGCGGCAGTGTGTAACCCAGGGAGCAGAAGGTGCCATCCTTCCTCCCCAGCGGCAGAGTGTCCTGCAGGGAGCAGAGACCGTCAGTCTCGCACCCCAGCAGCAGGACAAAATATTGAAAGGGGAGACAGCTGGTCCCCCTCTCCACCAGCAGAAAGAGTGTCAGGGAGATGAGCCTGCTACCCCCTCTCCCCAGCGGCAGGTTACAGTTCAGAGAGAGGAGCTTGTTACACCCTCTCTCCAGCGGCAGCCTAACCCACCAAGGGGAGACCGTAAGCCCCACACCAGCGCAGATGGGACCGTGGTTTCTGTGCCCAAGTTACAGGGAGCTGAAGGGGCCATCCTCGCTCCCCAGCGGCAGTGTGATTTGTTGGGAATTGGGAGCCCAGTCTCCATTCCCCAGCGGCAGAGTATCCAGCAGGGAATGGAGAGCCCAGCCCCCTTTCCCCAACAGCAGGACTCTGTGCTGGGAGGAGAGACAGTCGGTCTCCCTCCGCAGAAACTGGAAGTATGTATGGGAGAGGAGATTGTTACCACCTCTCCCCAGCGGCAGATTATTAATGTACAGGGAATAGAGAGCCCAGTCTCCATTGACCAGCGGCAGAGTGTTCTAATGGGAGAGGAGCTGGTTACCACCTCTCCCCAGCTGCAGCTTAATGTACCAGGGGGAGACTGTAAGCCCCACACCTGTGCAGATGGGACCGTGGTCTCTGCACTTCCAGCACAGGGGGTAGGGACGGTCGGTCCTGCCCCCCCACAACAGGGCTGTTTAGCCAAAGGGGAGACAGTCGGTCTCCAGCAGCAGAGCGGTGTATCTAAAGGGGAGACAGTTGGTCTCCAGCAACCAGGCTTCAACCCGACTACTCCCGTGGTAGTGCTGGCATCCGGGCAGAGTACCGCTGGTCTCTGCCCACTTAGCAACCCACCAAGGCAGCCTACCAGTCCCCCACACAGCCATGGTGAGGCACCTGGACATGGACCAATTTCTACTCTACCCAGGTGTAGTAACCAGTTATTGTGGGTGGCCTGTACTGCTGTTTCTGTTTTGTGGGTGGGTTGCTGGACTAACCAGGGCACTGACCGGCAGGAGGTCAGATACCCTGTTAGTCTATTTGGTAAAGGGGAGAAATGTGGCGGAACCAACCTCGCCACTGAGAACTGGAGAAGCCTGGTTGCTAGCCTCCTGCCCAGTGAATATGGTCCCTGGGAGATATTGCCCTTTAAGGGACTGAATTGGGGCTTATGGACGGCTACCATAATGTACTGACCCTTTAAGAACTACTTTTGGGCAGGTGGATTGTATTATACTGTCCCTAGCTCTTTAAATACTTTGGGGACAGATTGGTACTTTTGTATATGGCACTTTGGACACATTCGAAGCTGTCGAAGCTGTCGAAGCTGTCGAAGCTGTCGAAGCTACCGAAGTTGTCGAAGTCGTCGAAGTGGCCAGTATCGGACAAAGGACCACGTGGCGGCGGCCATTTTAACTTCGAACACTGCCGACCCTTAACATCAACTCCACTTCGACACTTCGACTAAAGTCGAAGTACAGGCACACTTCGAATGGGACTTAGCCGTTTTTATGCCAGGAATTGACCGACCGCACAGCCCAAATCTATGGAACTGTTTTGGGCAAGAAAATGTGCTTGCGGTCGGTCATAAAAGGACTTCCATGTAACTTTTGATCCACTGGAGGGATTTGCCTGAATTTTGGAAGTGTTTATGTTTAAAGTATGCTGAGTCTGAATATGTGATTTGTATGTGAATGTGATGTATGTTTTTGAAGTTACAGATATTGTGTAAAAGTTATGTTTTAAACTGTATAATAAGTGGATTATCTCTCAGGCTAAGGGGAGGGGATGTGTGGGTTGTACCATATCTCGGATTGGTTATTTTATGCCTCCCCCTGGGTGTGGCCTGTATGTGTGAGATGGAAATAAAAGCCAGGCTGGATGAGCCAGTCCAGAGTTCCTGTTTTACCCTCAAAGTGAAGTGTCGTCTCATTATTGGGGGAAGGATTTATTGCATGCTGTTCCAGTTGACTGCTAGGAGTGTAAGCCTATTCGTATGGTTCCTATTCAACGGTCTACAGCATTCAGAGGCTTGAGAGGATTTATATGCTTCTCAGATTCGGTGATTGTGGTGTCTGCCAGAGTGCTTGGAGTCCTCAGGAAGCGCTAGGAGCATCCATTAACGGAGGTACTCAGTCGGGGTGCCAGGCGATCCGTTGCATACCATGTATGTGATTGGCTATTTTATACCTCCCCCTGGGTGTGTTCTGTTTGTACTTTACTGTAATAAAAACCAGGCTGGGTGTTCCAGCACTCAGTTCTTCTTGACCCTTCAAAACGTAGCCTTGTCTCGTTCTTGGAAGGGGATTGTATTGGATTGTTACCTTGCTCTTTTTACAGCTGAACCTGACTCTCTCTCTGGATCTTGTGGATGGGATTATACCAGCTCTACTTTTATGCAGTAACTTGGCAGGGAAAAGGACGTCTCCAACGGCTGATACCCACCCTCTACCTGGCTAGCCGTTACATTGGTTGGCAGCGGTGGTATGGTCCTTTTTCATCCCCAAGGCAAGTGCTGAATGGAGTCACAGTACGCTAAACTGAAGAGACCCACACTAAAGGATCTGTTGGAAAACAGAGGAAGGATTGCCAGTAACCGACCACGGAGAGAGCTGATAGCAGACCTACTGGAGCTGGACGAGATGGATAGATCCATGGAGGTCGCTGACCAACCTATCCCTGCCAGCGAGGAGGATATAATTACTGAAATTGTACAGCGGAGATTATCCATGTATCCAGCAATGTCCGTGGAACTAATAAATCAGCTGTTCCGGGAAGCAAGGGAGGAGATACAAACTAAGAGGGGACACGAACTGGAACTGGTAAGAGCTAGATAGCCCGTTACACATACAGTTCCTACTTCCCCACCCGCTGCTACAGGGAAGAAAATACCGTTCACTGCGTTTAAAGCTTTTGTGGAAAGTGAGGAAGAAATTGACGGATATTTGGCTGATTTTGAGAGACCAATGGGTCACTATCCTGGCTGGAAAACTATCAGGAAAAGCAAATGAGGCTTTTCGGGCGCTTACTGCAGAAGATATAGCGCAGCATCAACGGGTGAAAACCGCACTGCTCACGCGATACGCCGTCACCCCAGAAGCGTACCGCCGACGCTTCCGAGAGTCCAAAAAGAAGGTGGTAGACTCCCACATGGAATGGGCAAACAAGATACAAAGGGTGGCATCACACTGGGTGCGAGGGTGCAATGCCAACACCGGAGAAGAAGTGTTACAGTTGTTCTTGATGGAACATTTCTTCCAAGATCTGGCTGCGGATATACAGGACTGGGTGCGAGACCCTGTTTTTGGGGTACATCCAGAATTTGTGTAAAATTATGTATGTTTTAATTGTGTTACATGTTATCTGAGGGGAGGAGACATGGGGGTTGTACCATGTATGTGATTGGCTATTTTATACCTCCCCCTGGGTGTGTTCTGTTTGTACTTTACTGTAATAAAAACCAGGCTGGGTGTTCCAGCACTCAGTTCTTCTTGACCCTTCAAAACGTAGCCTTGTCTCGTTCTTGAAAGGGGATTGTATTGGATTGTTACTCTGCTCTTTTTACATCTGAACCTGACTCTCTCTCTGGATCTTGTGGATGGGATTATACCAGCTCTACTTTTATGCAGTAACTTGCCAGGGAAAAGGACGTCTCCAACGGATGATACCCTCCCTCTACCTGGGTAGCCGTTACACCCCATATCCCCTCTATCCCCAGCTAATGTCCCCATATCCCCAGCTAATGCCCCATATCCCCAGCTAATGCCCCCATATGCCCTGTATCCCCAGCTAATGCCCCCATATCCCCTCTATCCCCAGATAATGCCCCCATATCCCCTCTATCCCTAGATAATGCCACCATATCCCCTCTATCCCCAGCTAATGTCCCCATATCCCCTCTATCCCCAGCTAATGTCCCCATAGCCCCTCTATCCCCAGATAATGCCCCCATATCCCCTCTATCCCCAGCTAATGTCCCCATATCCCCTCTATCCCCAGCTAATGCCCCCATATCCGCTGTATCCCCAGATAATGCCCCCATATCTCCTGTATCCCCAGCTAATGCCCCCATATCCCATCTATCCACAGCTAATGCCCCCATATCCCCTCTATCCCCAGCTAATGCCCCCATATCCCCAACTAATGCCCCCATATCCCCAGCTAATGCCCCCATATCCCCTGTATTCCCAGCTAATGCCCCCAAATCCCCTCTATCCCCAGCTAATGTCCCCATATCCCCAGCTTATGCCCCCATATCCCCTGTTTCCCCAGCTAATGCCCCCATATCCCCTGTATCCCCAGCTAATGCCCCCATATCTCCACTAACCCCAGCTAATGCCCCCATATCCCCTGTATTCCCAGCTAATGCCCCCATATCTCCACTAACCCCAGCTAATGCCCCCATATCCCCTGTATCCCCAGCTAATGCCCCCATATCTCCACTAACCCCAGCTAATGCCCCCATATCCCCTGTATTCCCAGCTAATGCCCCCATATCCCCTCTATCCACAGCTAATGCCCCCATATCCCCTGTATCCCCAGCTAATGCCCCCATATCTCCACTAACCCCAGCTAATGCCCCCATATCCCCTGTATTCCCAGCTAATGCCCCCATATCCCCTGTATCACCAGCTAATGTCTGTAGCAGAGTGCAATATTAGAATCCACGATCTCCGCTGGTATAACAGGTAAATCCACAGTCAGCGCTGAAAAGTAAGGCAATATCCCCAATCCTCCCAATAACCGGACGAAACACAGTCTGAGAGTCAACTAGCAGCTTTATTCAGAACTTCCAGTATTTATGCAAGTCCCCATGCAAGGGGTTTCCTTACTGACAAAGCAGGGGTGATACAGTAAGGGACTACATGGGGGACTTAACAGTTGGTACATTTCTCCCAACAGGCACCGCTGCACGAGAGGGATACTCCCACTGAAATAGACTGTTAAGTGGATTATCCCCTCGTGCAGCAGAACCGGCAATTCACATTAAAATCTATAACTTTAACAATATTCGTCTGATTTGCACGAACCAGTGTTCGGTAGATAGCCGGGGTCTGAGGGTACATTTCGTGTGAATATCGCTCAGATCCCGGCTAAACTAACCGAACGCCGCATGAAATACATTCTTCTATCTCGTTCGTTTCAGACGTACCGAATGTTAATGGGGAAACATAATAGGAAAATAACGGAGCTCCCGAACAGCCTGGAAGTGCAGCGGTGTTCGTGTCGTCGAGCAGCGTTTTTAGTTCCACGCGCTCGACGACGAAATGACTGAATGCTAGCGGCTTACGGCTGCTAGCATACGAATTACCAGGGACACATCATACACAGCAGAAAACATATATTTACACAGCATATAATACAGACAACCTTTATGGCAAGTAAAGTCCAGTGTTCCAGAAGTGGCTAGGTTTGCCACAATGTCCCCATATCCCCTCTATCCCCAGCTAATGCCCCCATATCCCCAGCTAATGCCCCATATCCCCAGCTAATGCCCCCATATCCCCTGTATTCCCAGCTAATGCCCCCATATCCCTTGTATTCCCAGCTAATGCCCCCATATCCCCTCTATCCCCAGCTAATGTCCCCATATCCCCAGCTAATGCCCCCATATCCCCTGTATACCCAGCTAATGCCCCCATATCCCCTGTATACCCAGCTAATGCCCCCATATCCCCTGTATTCCCAGCTAATGCCCCCATATCCCCTGTATTCCCAGCTAATGCCCCCATATCCCCTGTATTCCCAGCTAATGCCCCCATATCCCCTCTATCCACAGCTAATGCCCTCATATCCTCTGTATCCCCAGCTAATGTCCCCATAGCCCCCATATCCCCAGCTAATGTCCCCATATCCCCAGCTAATGCCCCATATCCCCAGCTAATGCCCCCATATCCCCAGCTAATGCCCCATATCCCCAGCTAATGCCCCCATATCCCCTGTATTCCCAGCTAATGCCCCCATATCCCCTGTATTCCCAGCTAATGCCCCCATATCACTTGTATTCCCAGCTAATGCCCCCATATCCCCTCTATCCCCAGCTAATGTCCCCATATCCCCAGCTAATGCCCCCATAACCCCTGTATACCCAGCTAATGTCCCCATATCCCCTGTATCCCCAGCTAATGCCCCCATATCCCCTCTATCCCCAGCTAATGCCCCATATCCCCCAGCTAATGTCCCCATATCCCCTGGATCCCCAGCTAATGTCCCCATATCCCTTCTATCCCCAGCTAATGCCCCCATATCCCCTATATTCCCAGCTAATGTCCCCATATCTCCTGTATCCCCAGTTAAGGCCCCCTTTATTACCCCCTGTATCCCCAGTTAATGCCCCCCTTATTACCCCCTGTATCCCCAGATATTGCTCCCCTTATTACCCCCTCTATTCCCAGTTAATGCCCCCCTTATTACCCCCTGTATGCCCAGTTAATGGCCACTTATTACCCCCTGTATCCCCAGATATCGCCCCCTTATTACCCCTCTATCCCCAGATATTGCCCCCCCCTTATTACCCCCTGTATCCCTAGATATTGCCCCCCCTTATTACCCCCTGTATTCCCAGATATTGCCCCCCTTATTACACGCTCTATCACCAGATATTGGACCCCCCTTATTACCCCCTGTATCCCCAGTTATTGCCCCCCTTATTACCCCCAGATATTGCCCCCCTTATTACCCAGATATTGCCCCCCTTAATCCCCAGATATTGCCCCCTTATTACCCCCTGTATCCCCAGATATTGCACCCCTTAATACCCCCTGTATCCCCAAATATTGCCCCCTTATTACCCAGATATTGCCTCCTTATTACCCCCTGTATCCCCAGATATTGCCCCCGTTAATACCCCCTGTATCCCCCTGTATCCCCAGATATTGCCCCCTTATTACCCCCTGTATCCCCCAGTTGGTGTCTCCCTTATTACCCCCTGTATCCCCCAGTTGGTGTCTCCCTTGTTACCCCCTGTATCCCCCAGTTGGTGTCTCCCTTGTTACCCCCTGTATCCCCCAGTTGCTGACGGAAGCCAAGCACAGAGAGATGGACACAGGTTTCTTCAGGAAGGAAGAGATTCTTTATTCGGTTCACCGATCGGGACTCAGAGGGACTAATGTCACCAAAAACAGCAAAGATCTGAGCACTGAATACATAGAGTACATTCCTTATATAGCACTGTAGCTCCTCCCATAATTAACTACGCCCACACATACCCTTAACCTATTCAATGAATAGAGTCTAAACTCATCCATCCGGTCTAACCACGTGGCTCATCTGAAACAAAGGAGAGGGACGCGTAATTCCAGTTTCTACATTCCTGCACATGCTCAGTACAATGATGACAGTATCTTAGCTACGTGTAACTAACTAACTGATACTACAAACACATGTACATACATATGCCTTGTGGCAATCTTAGCCTGCTAAACTTGTATTTTACTGGAATTACATCACACCAGTTGGTGTCTCCCTTGTTACCCCCTGTATCCCCCAGTTGGTGTCTCCCTTATTACCCCCTGTATCCCCCAGTTGGTGTCTCCCTTATTACCCCCTGTATCCCCCGGTTGGTGTCTCCCTTATTACCCCCTGTATCCCCCAGTTGGTGTCTCCCTTGTTACCCCCTGTATCCCCCAGTTGGTGTCTCCCTTGTTACCCCCTGTATCCCCCAGTTGGTGTCTCCTTTGTTACCCCCTGTATCTCCCAGTTGGTGTCTCCCTTGTTACCCCCTGTATCCCCAGTTGGTCTCTCCCTTGTTACCCCCTGTATCCCCCAGTTGGTGTCTCCCTTGTTACCCCCTGTATCCCCCAGTTGGTGTCTCCCTTGTTACCCCCTGTATCGCCCAGTTGGTGTCTCCCTTGTTACCCCCTGTATCCCCCAGTTGGTGTCTCTCTTGTTACCCCCTGTATCCCCCAGTTGGTGTCTCCCTTGTTACCCCCTGTATCCCCCAGTTGGTGTCTCCCTTGTTACCCCCGTATCCCCCAGTTGGTGTCTCCCTTGTTACCCCCTGTATCCCCCAGTTGGTGTCTTCTTTGTTACCCCCTGTATCTCCCAGTTGGTGTCTCCCTTGTTACCCCCTGTATCCCCAGTTGGTCTCTCCCTTGTTACCCCCTGTATCCCCCAGTTGGTGTCTCCCTTGTTACCCCCTGTATCCCCCAGTTGGTGTCTCCCTTGTTACCCCCTGTATCCCCCAGTTGGTGTCTCCCTTGTTACCCCCTGTATCCCCCAGTTGGTGTCTCCCTTGTTACCCCCTGTATCCCCCAGTTGGTGTCTCCCTTGTTACCCCCTGTATCCCCCAGTTGGTTTCTCCCTTGTTACCCCCTGTATCCCCCAGTTGGTGTCTCCCTTGTTACCCCCTGTATCCCCCAGTTGGTGTCTCCCTTGTTACCCCCTGTATCCCCCAGTTGGTGTCTCCCTTATTACCCCCTGTATCCCCCAGTTGGTGTCTCCCTTATTACCCCCTGTATCCCCCAGTTGGTGTCTCCCTTATTACCCCCTGTATCCCCCAGTTGGTGTCTCCCTTATTACCCCCTGTATCCCCCAGTTGGTGTCTCCCTTGTTACCCCCTGTATCCCCCAGTTGGTGTCTCCTTTGTTACCCCCTGTATCCCCAGTTGGTCTCTCCCTTGTTACCCCCTGTATCCCCCAGTTGGTGTCTCCCTTGTTACCCCCTGTATCCCCCAGTTGGTGTCTCCCTTGTTACCCCCTGTATCCCCCAGTTGGTGTCTCCCTTGTTACCCCCTGTATCCCCCAGTTGGTGTCTCCCTTATTACCCCCTGTATCCCCCAGTTGGTGTATCCCTTGTTACCCCCTGTATCCCCCAGTTGGTGTCTCCCTTGATACCCCCTGTATCCCCCAGTTGGTGTCTCCCTTGTTACCCCCTGTATCCCCCAGTTGGTGTCTCCCTTGTTACCCCCTCTATCCCCAGTTGGTGTCACCCTTGTTACCCCCTGTATCCCCCAGATGGTGTCTCCCTTGTTACCCCCTGTATCCCCCCAGTTGGTGTCTCCCTTATTACCCCCTGTATCCCCCAGTTGGTATCTCCCTTGTTACCCCCTGTATCCCCCAGTTGGTGTCTCCCTTGTTACCCCCTGTATCTCCCAGTTGGTGTCTCCCTTGTTCCCCCCTGTATCTCCCAGTTGGTGTCTCCCTTGTTACCCCCTGTATCCCCCAGTTGGTGTCTCCCTTGTTACCCCCTGTATCCCCCAGTTGGTGTCTCCCTTATTACCCCCTGTATCCCCCAGTTGGTGTCTCCCTTGTTACCCCCTGTATCCCCCAGTTGGTGTCTCCCTTGATACCCCCTGTATCCCCCAGTTGGTGTCTCCCTTGTTACCCCCTGTATCCCCCAGTTGGTGTCTCCCGTATTATCCCCTGTATCCCCCAGTTGGTATCTCCCTTGTTACCCCCTCTATCCCCAGTTGGTGTCACCCTTGTTACCCCCTGTATCCCCCAGATGGTGTCTCCCTTGTTGCCCCCTGTATCCCCCAGTTGGTGTCTCCCTTATTACCCCCTGTATCCCCCAGTTGGTATCTCCCTTGTTACCCCCTGTATCCCCCAGTTGGTGTCTCCCTTGTTACCCCCTTTATCTCCCAGTTGGTGTCTCCCTTGTTACCCCCTGTATCCCCCAGTTGGTGTCTCCCTTGTTACCCCCTGTATCCCCCAGTTGGTTTCTCCCTTTTTACCCCCTGTATCCCCCAGTTGGTTTCTCCCTTTTTACCCCCTGTATCCCCCAGCTGGTGTCTCACTTGTTACCCCCTGTATCCCCCAGTTGGTGTCTCCCTTGTTACCCCCTGTATCCCCCAGTTGGTGTCTCCCTTGTTACCCCCTGTATCCCCCAGTTGGTGTCTCCCTTGTTACCCCCTGTATCCCCCAGTTGGTGTCTCCCTTGTTACCCCCTGTATCCCCCAGTTGGTGTCTCCCTTGTTACCCCCTGTATCCCCCAGTTGGTGTCTCCCTTGTTACCCCCTGTATCCCCCAGTTGGTTTCTCCCTTGTTACCCCCTGTATCCCCCAGTTGGTGTCTCCCTTGTTACCCCCTGTATCCCCCAGTTGGTGTCTCCCTTGTTACCCCCTGTATCCCCCAGTTGGTGTCTCCCTTGTTACCCCCTGTATCCCCCAGTTGGTGTCTCCCTTGTTACCCCCGGTATCCCCCAGTTGGTGTCTCCCTTGTTTCCCCCTGTATCCCCCAGTTGGTGTATCCCTTGTTTCCCCCTGTATCCCCCAGTTGGTGTATCCCTTGTTTCCCCCTGTATCCCCCAGTTGGTGTCTCCCTTGTTACCCCCTGTATCCCCCAGTTGGTGTCTCCCTTGTTGCCCCCTCTATCCCCCAGTTGGTGTCTCCCTTGTTGCCCCCCTGTATCCCCCAGTTGGTGTCTCCCTTGTTGCCCCCTGTATCCCCCAGTTGGTGTCTCCCTTGTTACCCCCTGTATCCCCCAGTTGGTGTCTCCCTTGTTTCCCCCTGTATCCCCCAGTTGGTGTCTCCCTTGTTACCCCCTGTATCCCCCAGTTGGTGTCTCCCTTATTACCCCCTGTATCCCCCAGTTGGTGTCTCCCTTATTACCCCCTGTATCCCCCAGTTGGTGTCTCCCTTGATACCCCCTGTATCCCCCAGTTGGTGTCTCCCTTGTTACCCCCTGTATCCCCCAGTTGGTGTCTCCCTTGTTACCCCCTGTATCCCCCAGTTGGTATCTCCCTTGTTACCCCCTCTATCCCCAGTTGGTGTCACCCTTGTTACCCCCTGTATCCCCCAGATGGTGTCTCCCTTGTTACCCCCTGTATCCCCCAGTTGGTGTCTCCCTTGTTACCCCCTGTATCCCCCAGTTGGTGTCTCCCTTGATACCCCCTGTATCCCCCAGTTGGTGTCTCCCTTGTTACCCCCTGTATCCCCCAGTTGGTGTCTCCCTTATTACCCCCTGTATCCCCCAGTTGGTATCTCCCTTGTTACCCCCTCTATCCCCAGTTGGTGTCACCCTTGTTACCCCCTGTATCCCCCAGATGGTGTCTCCCTTGTTGCCCCCTGTATCCCCCAGTTGGTGTCTCCCTTATTACCCCCTGTATCCCCCAGTTGGTATCTCCCTTGTTACCCCCTGTATCCCCCAGTTGGTGTCTCCCATGTTACCCCCTGTATCTCCCAGTTGGTGTCTCCCTTGTTACCCCCTGTATCCCCCAGTTGGTGTCTCCCTTGTTACCCCCTGTATCCCCCAGTTGGTTTCTCCCTTTTTACCCCCTGTATCCCCCAGTTGGTTTCTCCCTTTTTACCCCCTGTATCCCCCAGTTGGTGTCTCACTTGTTACCCCCTGTATCCCCCAGTTGGTGTCTCCCTTGTTACCCCCTGTATCCCCCAGTTGGTGTCTCCCTTGTTACCCCCTGTATCCCCCAGTTGGTGTCTCCCTTGTTACCCCCTGTATCCCCCAGTTGGTGTCTCCCTTGTTACCCCCTGTATCCCCCAGTTGGTGTCTCCCTTGTTACCCCCTGTATCCCCCAGTTGGTGTCTCCCTTTGTAGCGGAGTAGAGGTACGATCCAAGGTAGCTCCGCTGGTAGACAGGAACAGCAATCCAATACAGGTATCAAACGGGTAGCGTGGTTACAATCCCTTCCCTCCAAGAACTAGACGACACATAGCTTGGAGGTCAACTGTCAGCTTTATTCACACAATTTCTTTTATGGCTTTTTCCCATGCAAGGGAGGTAACTCAAAACAACCAATCACCTCACAATCACCTCCCCTCCCTCTCCTCCCCTTAGATTAGCAGGTAAATTAATTAGAGGGAACCGAGTTTTCCCCAGTTTCTGAATGACCCCTAAATACGGGGGGTACGAGGATAAATGAGGGGTCCCCTGGTAGGTCTGCTCTGGGTGAGTAACATATTCAAATTTCACCCAGATCAGACCAGGGGTTCGGGAGTTACAGGTATTTAAAGATTTGACCGACTGCAGGGACACAGTAGCCGAAAACGGCTCCATAGATTCTGGCCCTGTAGTCGGTCTACTTCACTGCCTAGAAAGTGCCGAATAGCTCAGCCATCCGACCCCAATCTTTGGTTCGGATGAATCCCCTAAACTGGAGAATACAAACTACCGAACGGCGGGCCGTTCGGCAGTTTGGATCATACGATTTGGGGATCCTGGAGGTCTGAGCGGTGTCTGGGTAGTCGAGCGTCCGATTTTAGTTCCAGACGCTCGACGACCAAACACCGCTGTTCGGCAGTTAAGATGGCCGCCGCCACGTGGAGATTAGGCGAACGGCGGCCACCCACGGACCCAATAACGGTATGTGCACATTTATTCTTCCTTAACATGCTGGTACCATATATAAGATGCATGGACATATAGGTTTAAGGACAAATAACAATGTAAATATGAGTTTCTGGTGGCTGCTTCTGCCACAATGCTCCCCCAGAACCAAGCCAGCATACACAGTCTGATCCCAACGGATCGGCTTGGGGATGTCTGGAGGAGTACCCACAGATCACTTGTCTAGTTCCGTTTGTCGGGATAACCCGTCAGCATTTCCATTGAGCTTCCCCGGGCGATATTGAATATTGAAATCAAAGGGCTGAAGCGCTAAGCTCCAGCGCAGCAGTCTGGCATTGTCTCCTGACACCCGGTTCAGCCAGACCAACGGGTTGTGATCTGTGAGCAGGGAAAAGGTTTGTCCATACAAATAGGGCTGTAGTTTCTTGAGGGCCCACACCACGGCAAGGCATTCCTTTTCGATGGCGGCGTAGCTTACTTCTCTGGGTAAAAGCTTTCGGCTGAGGTAAGCTACGGGGTGTTCACCGCCATCGGCTCCGATCTGGCTCAGTACTGCTCCCAATCCGAACATTGAAGCGTCTGTATGGACGAGAAAGCGTTTAGTCGGATCGGGAGCAGCCAACACAGGGGCATTAACAAGGGCATTTTTTAGGAGTTGGAAGGCCTGTTCACACTCTGGGGCCCATACTACTAATTTGGGAAGGTTCTTGCGGGTCAAGTCGGTAAGGGGCTTGGCTAGGGCGCTGTAGTTAGGTACAAACTTTCGGTAATATCCTGCCGTCCCTAAAAAGGCTAGTACCTGGGTTTTAGTGCGGGGGGTTGGCCATTTAGCTACGGCCTCTATTTTGGCTGGTTCGGGTTTTTGGTGGCCGCTGCCTACTCGGTGTCCGAGGTATTGGACCTCGGCCATCCCTATATGGCATTTACTGGGCTTGAGGGTCAGTCCGGCTTCCCGGATGCGGTCTAGTACTGCTCCGATATGGTCTAGATGATCGGCCCAGGAATAACTGAAGATGGCTATGTCGTCTAGATAGGCGCAAGCGTACTCCTGAAACCCGTCCAATAGTCGGTCCACCATCCTCTGGAAGGTGGCCGGGGCGTTCTTCATCCCAAATGGCATGACCCGGAATTGGTACAGGCCAAATGGGGTGACGAAGGCCGACTTGGGAATGGCGTCCTCGGCTAGAGGAATTTGCCAATACCCTTTACACAGATCAATGGTGGTTAAGTATTTCCCCCTAGCCATTTTGTCTAATAGCTCGTCTATCCGGGGCATGGGATAGGCATCGGATATGGTTTTATCATTGAGCCTCCGGTAATCTACACAGAAGCGGGTAGTTCCATCCCGCTTCGGCACGAGTACTACGGGGGATGCCCAGGGGCTATCGGAATGCTCAATTACCCCTAACTGCAACATTTCCTTCAATTCCTTGTACATGTTCCCCCTCACTGCTTCGGGAATGCGGTAGGGCGGTTGACGGAGTGGGATCGGGTCTAGGGTTTCTACCCGATGGGTAGCTAACGGGGTATACCCCGGGAGGTTGGAAAAAGTGGCTCCTTTTTCCCTAATTAAACTTTGGGCCTGAGCTTTTTCTTGGGGATTCAAGCGGTCTCCTAGCTGTACGGCTGCGAGGTCCTCTTGTAGCGTTCCTCGGGCCAGCATGTCAGGGAGGGGTAGGTTATCTGTGTCCTCTGCAGCCGAGGCGCAGATGGCGGATACTTCCTCTGTGCGCTCGTGGTAGGGCTTCAGCATGTTCACATGGAACATGCGTCTGTCCCCGGTCCCGGCGCAGGGGCCGATTATATAGGTGGTATCGCAGACCTGCTCTACCACCTTGAATGGGCCCCGCCAGGAAGCCTGCAGCTTGTCAGTAGGGACGGGGCGCAGGACTAGTACTTTCTGGCCGACCTGAAAGCTGCGGTCCCTGGCTCCCTTATCATACCATTGGCGCTGGCGCGTCTGGGCCGCCTGGAGGTTGTTGCGCACAGCCCGGGTCAATTCCTCCAGGCGGTTCCGAAACTCCAACACATAGGGTACGATAGGGGTGCCGTCAATGGTCGTTCCCCCCTCCCAGTGTTCCCTTATTAGGTCTAGGGGTCCCCTTACCCTCCTTCCGAACAACAGTTCGAAGGGAGAGAACCCAGTGGACTCTTGGGGCACCTCTCGGTAGGCGAACAGGAGATGGGGTAAGAACCGCTCCCAGTTCTTCTGAGTGGCTACGAACGTGCGGATCATTTGTTTTAAGGTCCCGTTAAACCGTTCGCAGAGGCCATTGGACTGGGGGTGGTATGGGGAATTAAGGATAGCTCGGACTCCGCATACTTTCCACAGCTGTTGCGTGACCTCAGCCGTGAATTGGGTACCCTGATCTGAAATGATCTCCCGGGGGATCCCCATACGGGTAAATATACGCATGAGGGCGTCTACTATGGTCTCTGCGTGTACATTCGTCAGGGCTACTGCTTCGGGGTATCTAGTGGCATAGTCTACCACGGTCAATATGTATTTCTTACCGGACGGGCTTTTCTGTCTCAGTGGTCCGATAATGTCTACCGCTACCCGGCTAAAGGGTTCTTCAATAATGGGCAGGGTGTGTAGTTTGGCCTTGTATCGGTCCCCCCGCTTTCCTACTCTCTGACAGGTATCACAGGTATTACAGTACTGCTTAATATCCTGTGATATCCCTGGCCAGAAGAAGTTCTGTAACAGCCGATGTTTGGTTCGGCTGATCCCTAGGTGTCCGGACATGGGAATGTCGTGGGCGATTCGCATTAACTCTCGTCGATACTTTCGAGGCACAATTAACTGTTTAATGGGTACAGGAATGGATCCGGCTACTACCTTTTCGGCATACCGGTATAGTAACCCCTTATCCCAAGCATATCTCTCCCCCTCTCTGCCAGTCTGGTCTTTATCTATCCTGTCCTTGTAAACCTGTAGGGACGGGTCCAGGGCGACCTCGCTACCAAATTCTAATGGGGCAGCCCAGGGTAATACAGTGTGATCAGGGGGGTTTGTGCTTACCTGAGCCTCAGAGTCAAGGTGGGGTGCCGTGGTGCGAGCCTGTTGGCGGGTGACGACCGGGTAAGCTTCCTGTGGAGGAGGCCGGGTAACAAAAGCGGAAGTTAGCTCCCCCAAATCGTTCCCCAAAATCACATCGGCAGGTAGATCCTGCATCATCCCCACTTCAATTTGTCCTGCCCCCGCTCCCCAGTCCAAATGTAGTTTAGCAGTGGGTACCTTGTAGATAGCTCCCCCTGCCACTCGAACTGCAATGCAATCCCCAGTGAGATGGTTCGGAGCCACTAAATGGTTCCGTACCAGAGTGATGGTGGCCCCGGAATCTCTTAACCCCTCCAGCCGCTTGCCCTCCACATGGACCACTTGTCGATGGCCCTGGCGGTTGTCTGAGGCCGCCTGGACCGGGTTTACCTCATGGAGGGTGCCCAAGGGTTCTTCTATTTGGGTAGAGGTGGAAGGTTGAGCCCAGGGCCTGCCCTGATAGCAGTGTACCGCGGCTCGGGGGGTGGTTGGTGGTCGTTGAGGGTTCCAGGCTGGTCTGGCCCGGTTTTGGGGACAGTCTCGTTGCATGTGACCCAGCTGGTTACATGCATGGCACCGGACCGATGCCCGGTTGTTGTACCGGGGGGTTTGGGACTGGTAGGTCCCCCCTGGTCGGGGCGGATTTACTGGGGTAAGCTGGGGAACAGCTGGCGTAGATTGCACTCTACTGGAGAAATGCTGTTCCCGCCGGGAGTCCAGATGCTCATCGGCTAGTTGAGCGGCCTCATGCAGAGTACGGGGCTTACGTTCTCTTACCCAGATCTGTAACTGTGGAGACAAACGTCGGTAAAACTGCTCCAGCATCATCAATTGCTTGATCTCTTGGGCCGTGACGGCTTTGGCTGCCTCAAGCCACCCGTCAGCGGCCCGTTGTAGGCGGTGCGCAAATTCTGTATGTGAGTCTTTTTCTGATTTGGGTAATTGCCGGAACTGTGTTCGGTATGCTTCAGGTGTAAGGGCATACCGTGCGAGCAAGGTTTGTTTTACCTTTTGATAGTCCCTGATATCCTCTGCCGGCATAGCTCGGTAGGCATCTGCTGCGCGGCCGGATAGGTTACCCGCTAGCACTCGTACTTGTTCTTCAGTGCTAATGGCATGTAGCTGGCACAAAAGTTCAAAGTTCTGTAAATAGCCATCAATGTCCCCCTCGGTATCATTAAATGCTTTGAATACCTGGTACGGTATTTTAGCTTTCGCTGGCGGGGTGGGGGCCGCTGTTGCGCTCCCCTGCGCTGATCGCTGCATAAAGAGAGCCTGTACATCGTTGTACACCTGGTCTGCTTTCTGTGCTGCCATGGCTGGTGAGAATAGAGCCATCCTGGCCCGATATTCTCTGGTAAACTCAGTTTCTTCCCCCTCCCTTGGAGGTGCTGCAGCAGCTGCGACTCTGTCTCCTTCCATGAGTTCTGCGATTAGGATAGCCTTTGTTTTGTTGCTTGCTATCCTCCCTCTCGCTTCCAGTAACTCTTTTAGCGTGTCCCGTTTCAAGAGGGTATAATCTGTTTCCATTCAGTCCTTTTTAATTCCTGCTGAATGCCTCTTGCTGTGTAGTACGATCCCGTCGCTTGCCACCAATTGTAGCGGAGTAGAGGTACGATCCAAGGTAGCTCCGCTGGTAGACAGGAACAGCAATCCAATACAGGTATCAAACGGGTAGCGTGGTTACAATCCCTTCCCTCCAAGAACTAGACGACACATAGCTTGGAGGTCAACTGTCAGCTTTATTCACACAATTTCTTTTATGGCTTTTTCCCATGCAAGGGAGGTAACTCAAAACAACCAATCACCTCACAATCACCTCCCCTCCCTCTCCTCCCCTTAGATTAGCAGGTAAATTAATTAGAGGGAACCGAGTTTTCCCCAGTTTCTGAATGACCCCTAAATACGGGGGGTACGAGGATAAATGAGGGGTCCCCTGGTAGGTCTGCTCTGGGTGAGTAACATATTCAAATTTCACCCAGATCAGACCGTTCGGCAGTTTGGATCATACGATTTGGGGATCCTGGAGGTCTGAGCGGTGTCTGGGTAGTCGAGCGTCCGATTTTAGTTCCAGACGCTCGACGACCAAACACCGCTGTTCGGCAGTTAAGATGGCCGCCGCCACGTGGAGATTAGGCGAACGGCGGCCACCCACGGACCCAATAACGGTATGTGCACATTTATTCTTCCTTAACATGCTGGTACCATATATAAGATGCATGGACATATAGGTTTAAGGACAAATAACAATGTAAATATGAGTTTCTGGTGGCTGCTTCTGCCACACCCTTGTTACCCCCTGTATCCCCCAGTTGGTTTCTCCCTTGTTACCCCCTGTATCCCCCAGTTGGTGTCTCCCTTGTTACCCCCTGTATCCCCCAGTTGGTGTCTCCCTTGTTACCCCCTGTATCCCCCAGTTGGTGTCTCCCTTGTTACCCCCTGTATCCCCCAGTTGGTGTCTCCCTTGTTACCCCCTGTATCCCCCAGTTGGTGTCTCCCTTGTTTCCCCCTGTATCCCCCAGTTGGTGTCTCCCTTGTTGTCCCCCTGTATCCCCCAGTTGGTGTCTCCCTTGTTACCCCCTGTATCCCCCAGTTGGTGTCTCCCTTGTTACCCCCTGTATCCCCCAGTTGGTGTCTCCCTTGTTTCCCCCTGTATCCCCCAGTTGGTGTCTCCCTTGTTACTCCCTGTATCCCCTAGTTGGTTTCTCACTTGTTTCCCCCTGTATCCCCCAGTTGGTGTCTCCCTTGTTACCCCCTGTGTCTCCCTTGTTACCCCCTTTATCCCCCAGTTGGTGTATCCCTTGTTTCCCCCTGTATCCCCCAGTTGGTGTATCCCTTGTTTCCCCCTGTATCCCCCAGTTGGTGTCTCCCTTGTTACCCCCTGTATCCCCCAGTTGGTGTATCCCTTGTTACCCCCTGTATCCCCCAGTTGGTGTCTCCCTTGTTACCCCCTGTATCCCCCAGTTGGTGTCTCCCTTGTTACCCCCTGTATCCCCCAGTTGGTGTCTCCCTTGTTACCCCCTGTATCCCCCAGTTGGTGTCTCCCTTGTTACCCCCTGTATCCCCCAGTTGGTGTCTCCCTGGTTGCCCCCTCTATCCCCCAGTTGGTGTCTCCCTTGTTACCCCCTGTATCCCCCAGTTGGTGTCTCCCTTGTTACCCCCTGTATCCCCCAGTTGGTGTCTCCCTTGTTACCCCCTGTATCCCCCAGTTGGTGTCTCCCTTGTTGCCCCCTCTATCCCCCAGTTGGTGTCTCCCTTGTTGCCCCCCTGTATCCCCCAGTTGGTGTCTCCCTTGTTACCCCCTGTATCCCTCAGTTGGTGTCTCCCTTGTTACCCCCTGTATCCCCCAGTTGGTGTCTCCCTTGTTTCCCCCTGTATCCCCTAGTTGGTGTCTCCCTTGTTACCCCCTGTGTCTCCCTTGTTACCCCCTGTATCCCCCAGTTGGTGTATCCCTTGTTTCCCCCTGTATCCCGCAGTTGGTGTATCCCTTGTTACCCCCTGTATCCCCCAGTTGGTGTCTCCCTTGTTACCCCCTGTATCCCCCAGTTGGTGTATCCCTTGTTACCCCCTGTATCCCCCAGTTGGTGTCTCCCTTGTTACCCCCTGTATCCCCCAGTTGGTGTCTCCCTTGTTACCCCCTGTATCCCCCAGTTGGTGTCTCCCTTGTTACCCCCTGTATCCCCCAGTTGGTGTCTCCCTTGTTACCCCCTGTATCCCCCAGTTGGTGTCTCCCTTGTTTCCCCCTGTATCCCCCAGTTGGTGTCTCCCTTGTTGTCCCCCTGTATCCCCCAGTTGGTGTCTCCCTTGTTACCCCCTGTATCCCCCAGTTGGTGTCTCCCTTGTTACCCCCTGTATCCCCCAGTTGGTGTCTCCCTTGTTACCCCCTGTATCCCCCAGTTGGTGTCTCCCTTGTTACCCCCTGTATCCCCCAGGGTCCCCTGGTAGGTCTGCTCTGGGTGAGTAACATATTCAAATTTCACCCAGATCAGACCAGGGGTTCGGGAGTTACAGGTATTTAAAGATTTGACCGACTGCAGGGACACAGTAGCCGAAAACGGCTCCATAGATTCTGGCCCTGTAGTCGGTCTACTTCACTGCCTAGAAAGTGCCGAATAGCTCAGCCATCCGACCCCAATCTTTGGTTCGGATGAATCCCCTAAACTGGAGAATACAAACTACCGAACGGCGGGCCGTTCGGCAGTTTGGATCATACGATTTGGGGATCCTGGAGGTCTGAGCGGTGTCTGGGTAGTCGAGCGTCCGATTTTAGTTCCAGACGCTCGACGACCAAACACCGCTGTTCGGCAGTTAAGATGGCCGCCGCCACGTGGAGATTAGGCGAACGGCGGCCACCCACGGACCCAATAACGGTATGTGCACATTTATTCTTCCTTAACATGCTGGTACCATATATAAGATGCATGGACATATAGGTTTAAGGACAAATAACAATGTAAATATGAGTTTCTGGTGGCTGCTTCTGCCACACCCTTGTTACCCCCTGTATCCCCCAGTTGGTTTCTCCCTTGTTACCCCCTGTATCCCCCAGTTGGTGTCTCCCTTGTTACCCCCTGTATCCCCCAGTTGGTGTCTCCCTTGTTACCCCCTGTATCCCCCAGTTGGTGTCTCCCTTGTTACCCCCTGTATCCCCCAGTTGGTGTCTCCCTTGTTACCCCCTGTATCCCCCAGTTGGTGTCTCCCTTGTTTCCCCCTGTATCCCCCAGTTGGTGTCTCCCTTGTTGTCCCCCTGTATCCCCCAGTTGGTGTCTCCCTTGTTACCCCCTGTATCCCCCAGTTGGTGTCTCCCTTGTTACCCCCTGTATCCCCCAGTTGGTGTCTCCCTTGTTTCCCCCTGTATCCCCCAGTTGGTGTCTCCCTTGTTACTCCCTGTATCCCCTAGTTGGTTTCTCACTTGTTTCCCCCTGTATCCCCCAGTTGGTGTCTCCCTTGTTACCCCCTGTGTCTCCCTTGTTACCCCCTTTATCCCCCAGTTGGTGTATCCCTTGTTTCCCCCTGTATCCCCCAGTTGGTGTATCCCTTGTTTCCCCCTGTATCCCCCAGTTGGTGTCTCCCTTGTTACCCCCTGTATCCCCCAGTTGGTGTATCCCTTGTTACCCCCTGTATCCCCCAGTTGGTGTCTCCCTTGTTACCCCCTGTATCCCCCAGTTGGTGTCTCCCTTGTTACCCCCTGTATCCCCCAGTTGGTGTCTCCCTTGTTACCCCCTGTATCCCCCAGTTGGTGTCTCCCTTGTTACCCCCTGTATCCCCCAGTTGGTGTCTCCCTGGTTGCCCCCTCTATCCCCCAGTTGGTGTCTCCCTTGTTACCCCCTGTATCCCCCAGTTGGTGTCTCCCTTGTTACCCCCTGTATCCCCCAGTTGGTGTCTCCCTTGTTACCCCCTGTATCCCCCAGTTGGTGTCTCCCTTGTTGCCCCCTCTATCCCCCAGTTGGTGTCTCCCTTGTTGCCCCCCTGTATCCCCCAGTTGGTGTCTCCCTTGTTACCCCCTGTATCCCTCAGTTGGTGTCTCCCTTGTTACCCCCTGTATCCCCCAGTTGGTGTCTCCCTTGTTTCCCCCTGTATCCCCTAGTTGGTGTCTCCCTTGTTACCCCCTGTGTCTCCCTTGTTACCCCCTGTATCCCCCAGTTGGTGTATCCCTTGTTTCCCCCTGTATCCCGCAGTTGGTGTATCCCTTGTTACCCCCTGTATCCCCCAGTTGGTGTCTCCCTTGTTACCCCCTGTATCCCCCAGTTGGTGTATCCCTTGTTACCCCCTGTATCCCCCAGTTGGTGTCTCCCTTGTTACCCCCTGTATCCCCCAGTTGGTGTCTCCCTTGTTATCCCCTGTATCCCCCAGTTGGTGTCTCCCTTGTTACCCCCTGTATCCCCCAGTTGGTGTCTCCCTTGTTACCCCCTGTATCCCCCAGTTGGTGTCTCCCTTGTTACCCCCTGTATCCCCCAGTTGGTGTCTCCCTTGTTGCCCCCTGTATCCCCCAGTTGGTGTCTCCCTTGTTACCCCCTGTATCCCCCAGTTGGTTTCTCCCTTGTTACCCCCTGTATCCCCCAGTTGGTGTCTCCCTTGTTACCCCCTGTATCCCCCAGTTGGTGTCTCCCTTGTTACCCCCTGTATCCCCCAGTTGGTGTCTCCCTTGTTTCCCCCTGTATCTCCCAGTTGGTATCTCCCTTGTTACCCCCTGTATCCCCCAGTTGGTGTCTCCCTTGTTACCCCCTGTATCCCCCAGTTGGTGTCTCCCTTGTTACCCCCTGTATCCCCCAGTTGGTGTCTCCCTTGTTACCCCCTGTATCCCCCAGTTGGTGTCTCCCTTGTTACCCCCTGTATCCCCCAGTTGGTGTCTCCCTTGTTACCCCCTGTATCCCCCCGTTGGTGTCTCCCTTGTATCCCCCAGTTGGTGTCTCCCCTGTATCCCCCAGTTGGTGTCTCCCTTGTTACCCCCTGTATCCCCCAGTTGGTGTCTCCCTTATTACCCCCTGTATCCCCCAGTTGGTGTCTCCCTTGTTACCCCCTGTATCCCCCAGTTGGTGTCTCCCTTGTTACCCCCTGTATCCCCCAGTTGGTTTCTCCCTTGTTACCCCCTGTATCCCCCAGTTGGTGTCTCCCTTGTTACCCCCCTGTATCTCCCAGTTGGTGTCTCCCTTGTTACCCCCTGTATCCCCCAGTTGGTGTCTCCCTTGTTACCCCCTGTATCCCCCAGTTGGTGTCTCCCTTGTTACCCCCTGTATCCCCCAGTTGGTGTCTCCCTTGTTACCCCCTGTATCTCCCAGTTGGTGTCTCCCTTGTTCCCCCCTGTATCCCCCAGTTGGTGTCTCCCTTGTTCCCCCCTGTATCCCCCAGTTGGTGTCTCCCTTATTACCCCCTGTATCCCCCAGTTGGTGTCTCCCTTGTTACCCCCTGTATCCCCCAGTTGGTGTCTCCCTTGTTACCCCCTGTATCCCCCAGTTGGTTTCTCCCTTGGTACCCCCTGTATCCCCAGTTGGTGTCTCCCTTGTTACCCCCTGTATCCCCCAGTTGGTGTCTCCCTTGTTTCCCCCTGTATCCCCCAGTTGGTGTCTCCCTTGTTACCCCCTGTATCCCCCAGTTGGTGTCTCCCTGGTTGCCCCCTCTATCCCCCAGTTGGTGTCTCCCTTGTTACCCCCTGTATCCCCCAGTTGGTGTCTCCCTTGTTACCCCCTGTATCCCCCAGTTGGTGTCTCCCTTGTTACCCCCTGTATCCCCCAGTTGGTGTCTCCCTTGTTGCCCCCTCTATCCCCCAGTTGGTGTCTCCCTTGTTGCCCCCCTGTATCCCCCAGTTGGTGTCTCCCTTGTTACCCCCTGTATCCCTCAGTTGGTGTCTCCCTTGTTACCCCCTGTATCCCCCAGTTGGTGTCTCCCTTGTTTCCCCCTGTATCCCCTAGTTGGTGTCTCCCTTGTTACCCCCTGTGTCTCCCTTGTTACCCCCTGTATCCCCCAGTTGGTGTATCCCTTGTTTCCCCCTGTATCCCGCAGTTGGTGTATCCCTTGTTACCCCCTGTATCCCCCAGTTGGTGTCTCCCTTGTTACCCCCTGTATCCCCCAGTTGGTGTATCCCTTGTTACCCCCTGTATCCCCCAGTTGGTGTCTCCCTTGTTACCCCCTGTATCCCCCAGTTGGTGTCTCCCTTGTTACCCCCTGTATCCCCCAGTTGGTGTCTCCCTTGTTACCCCCTGTATCCCCCAGTTGGTGTCTCCCTTGTTACCCCCTGTATCCCCCAGTTGGTGTCTCCCTTGTTTCCCCCTGTATCCCCCAGTTGGTGTCTCCCTTGTTGTCCCCCTGTATCCCCCAGTTGGTGTCTCCCTTGTTACCCCCTGTATCCCCCAGTTGGTGTCTCCCTTGTTACCCCCTGTATCCCCCAGTTGGTGTCTCCCTTGTTACCCCCTGTATCCCCCAGTTGGTGTCTCCCTTGTTACCCCCTGTATCCCCCAGGGTCCCCTGGTAGGTCTGCTCTGGGTGAGTAACATATTCAAATTTCACCCAGATCAGACCAGGGGTTCGGGAGTTACAGGTATTTAAAGATTTGACCGACTGCAGGGACACAGTAGCCGAAAACGGCTCCATAGATTCTGGCCCTGTAGTCGGTCTACTTCACTGCCTAGAAAGTGCCGAATAGCTCAGCCATCCGACCCCAATCTTTGGTTCGGATGAATCCCCTAAACTGGAGAATACAAACTACCGAACGGCGGGCCGTTCGGCAGTTTGGATCATACGATTTGGGGATCCTGGAGGTCTGAGCGGTGTCTGGGTAGTCGAGCGTCCGATTTTAGTTCCAGACGCTCGACGACCAAACACCGCTGTTCGGCAGTTAAGATGGCCGCCGCCACGTGGAGATTAGGCGAACGGCGGCCACCCACGGACCCAATAACGGTATGTGCACATTTATTCTTCCTTAACATGCTGGTACCATATATAAGATGCATGGACATATAGGTTTAAGGACAAATAACAATGTAAATATGAGTTTCTGGTGGCTGCTTCTGCCACACCCTTGTTACCCCCTGTATCCCCCAGTTGGTTTCTCCCTTGTTACCCCCTGTATCCCCCAGTTGGTGTCTCCCTTGTTACCCCCTGTATCCCCCAGTTGGTGTCTCCCTTGTTACCCCCTGTATCCCCCAGTTGGTGTCTCCCTTGTTACCCCCTGTATCCCCCAGTTGGTGTCTCCCTTGTTACCCCCTGTATCCCCCAGTTGGTGTCTCCCTTGTTTCCCCCTGTATCCCCCAGTTGGTGTCTCCCTTGTTGTCCCCCTGTATCCCCCAGTTGGTGTCTCCCTTGTTACCCCCTGTATCCCCCAGTTGGTGTCTCCCTTGTTACCCCCTGTATCCCCCAGTTGGTGTCTCCCTTGTTTCCCCCTGTATCCCCCAGTTGGTGTCTCCCTTGTTACTCCCTGTATCCCCTAGTTGGTTTCTCACTTGTTTCCCCCTGTATCCCCCAGTTGGTGTCTCCCTTGTTACCCCCTGTGTCTCCCTTGTTACCCCCTTTATCCCCCAGTTGGTGTATCCCTTGTTTCCCCCTGTATCCCCCAGTTGGTGTATCCCTTGTTTCCCCCTGTATCCCCCAGTTGGTGTCTCCCTTGTTACCCCCTGTATCCCCCAGTTGGTGTATCCCTTGTTACCCCCTGTATCCCCCAGTTGGTGTCTCCCTTGTTACCCCCTGTATCCCCCAGTTGGTGTCTCCCTTGTTACCCCCTGTATCCCCCAGTTGGTGTCTCCCTTGTTACCCCCTGTATCCCCCAGTTGGTGTCTCCCTTGTTACCCCCTGTATCCCCCAGTTGGTGTCTCCCTGGTTGCCCCCTCTATCCCCCAGTTGGTGTCTCCCTTGTTACCCCCTGTATCCCCCAGTTGGTGTCTCCCTTGTTACCCCCTGTATCCCCCAGTTGGTGTCTCCCTTGTTACCCCCTGTATCCCCCAGTTGGTGTCTCCCTTGTTGCCCCCTCTATCCCCCAGTTGGTGTCTCCCTTGTTGCCCCCCTGTATCCCCCAGTTGGTGTCTCCCTTGTTACCCCCTGTATCCCTCAGTTGGTGTCTCCCTTGTTACCCCCTGTATCCCCCAGTTGGTGTCTCCCTTGTTTCCCCCTGTATCCCCTAGTTGGTGTCTCCCTTGTTACCCCCTGTGTCTCCCTTGTTACCCCCTGTATCCCCCAGTTGGTGTATCCCTTGTTTCCCCCTGTATCCCACAGTTGGTGTATCCCTTGTTACCCCCTGTATCCCCCAGTTGGTGTCTCCCTTGTTACCCCCTGTATCCCCCAGTTGGTGTATCCCTTGTTACCCCCTGTATCCCCCAGTTGGTGTCTCCCTTGTTACCCCCTGTATCCCCCAGTTGGTGTCTCCCTTGTTATCCCCTGTATCCCCCAGTTGGTGTCTCCCTTGTTACCCCCTGTATCCCCCAGTTGGTGTCTCCCTTGTTACCCCCTGTATCCCCCAGTTGGTGTCTCCCTTGTTACCCCCTGTATCCCCCAGTTGGTGTCTCCCTTGTTGCCCCCTGTATCCCCCAGTTGGTGTCTCCCTTGTTACCCCCTGTATCCCCCAGTTGGTTTCTCCCTTGTTACCCCCTGTATCCCCCAGTTGGTGTCTCCCTTGTTACCCCCTGTATCCCCCAGTTGGTGTCTCCCTTGTTACCCCCTGTATCCCCCAGTTGGTGTCTCCCTTGTTTCCCCCTGTATCTCCCAGTTGGTATCTCCCTTGTTACCCCCTGTATCCCCCAGTTGGTGTCTCCCTTGTTACCCCCTGTATCCCCCAGTTGGTGTCTCCCTTGTTACCCCCTGTATCCCCCAGTTGGTGTCTCCCTTGTTACCCCCTGTATCCCCCAGTTGGTGTCTCCCTTGTTACCCCCTGTATCCCCCAGTTGGTGTCTCCCTTGTTACCCCCTGTATCCCCCCGTTGGTGTCTCCCTTGTATCCCCCAGTTGGTGTCTCCCCTGTATCCCCCAGTTGGTGTCTCCCTTGTTACCCCCTGTATCCCCCAGTTGGTGTCTCCCTTATTACCCCCTGTATCCCCCAGTTGGTGTCTCCCTTGTTACCCCCTGTATCCCCCAGTTGGTGTCTCCCTTGTTACCCCCTGTATCCCCCAGTTGGTTTCTCCCTTGTTACCCCCTGTATCCCCCAGTTGGTGTCTCCCTTGTTACCCCCCTGTATCTCCCAGTTGGTGTCTCCCTTGTTACCCCCTGTATCCCCCAGTTGGTGTCTCCCTTGTTACCCCCTGTATCCCCCAGTTGGTGTCTCCCTTGTTACCCCCTGTATCCCCCAGTTGGTGTCTCCCTTGTTACCCCCTGTATCTCCCAGTTGGTGTCTCCCTTGTTCCCCCCTGTATCCCCCAGTTGGTGTCTCCCTTGTTCCCCCCTGTATCCCCCAGTTGGTGTCTCCCTTATTACCCCCTGTATCCCCCAGTTGGTGTCTCCCTTGTTACCCCCTGTATCCCCCAGTTGGTGTCTCCCTTGTTACCCCCTGTATCCCCCAGTTGGTTTCTCCCTTGGTACCCCCTGTATCCCCAGTTGGTGTCTCCCTTGTTACCCCCTGTATCCCCCAGTTGGTGTCTCCTTTGTTACCCCCTGTATCCCCCAGTTGGTGTCTCCCTTGTTACCCCCCTGTATCCCCAGTTGGTGTCTCCCTTGTTACCCCCTGTATCCCCCAGTTGGTTTCTCCCTTGTTACCCCCTGTATCCCCCAGTTGGTGTCTCCCTTGTTACCCCCCTGTATCCCCAGTTGGTGTCTCCCTTGTTACCCCCTGTATCCCCCAGTTGGTGTCTCCCTTGTTACCCCCTGTATCCCCCAGTTGGTTTCTCCCTTGTTATCCCCTGTATCCCCCAGTTGGTTTCTCCCTTGTTACCCCCCTGTATCCCCCAGTTGGTGTCTCCCTTGTTACCCCCCTGTATCCCCCAGTTGGTGTCTCCCTTGTTACCCCCTGTATCTCCCAGTTGGTGTCTCCCTTGTTACCCCCTGTATCCCCCAGTTGGTGTCTCCCTTGTTACCCCCTGTATCCCCCAGTTGGTTTCTCCCTTGTTATCCCCTGTATCCCCCAGTTGGTGTCTCCCTTGTTACCCCCCTGTATCCCCCAGTTGGTGTCTCCCTTGTTATCCCCTGTATCCCCCAGTTGGTGTCTCCCTTGTTACCCCCTGTATCCCCTAGTTGGTTTCTCCCTTGTTACCCCCCTGTATCCCCCAGTTGGTGTCTCCCTTGTTACCCCCCTGTATCCCCCAGTTGGTGTCTCCCTTGTTATCCCCTGTATCCCCTAGTTGGTGTCTCCCTTGTTATCCCCTGTATCCCCCAGTTGGTGTCTCCCTTGTTCCCCCCTGTATCCCCCAGTTGGTGTTTCCCTTGTTACCCCCTGTATCCCCCAGTTGGTGTCTCCCTTGTTACCCCCTGTATCCCCCAGTTGGTGTCTCCCTTGTTACCCCCTGTATCTCCCAGTTGGTGTCTCCCTTGTTACCCCCTGTATCCCCCAGTTGGTTTCTCCCTTGTTATCCCCTGTATCCCCCAGTTGGTGTCTCCCTTGTTACCCCCTGTATCCCCCAGTTGGTGTCTCCCTTGTTACCCCCCTGTATCCCCCAGTTGGTGTCACCCTTGTTACCCCCTGTATCCCCCAGTTGGTGTCTCCCTTGTTATCCCCTGTATCCCCCAGTTGGTGTCTCCTTTGTTACCCCCTGTATCCCCCAGTTGGTGTCTCCCTTGTTATCCCCTGTATCCCCCAGTTGGTGTCTCCTTTGTTACCCCCTGTATCCCCCAGTTGGTGTCTCCCTTGTTACCCCCCTGTATCCCCCAGTTGGTGTCTCCCTTGTTATCCCCTGTATCCCCCAGTTGGTGTCTCCCTTGTTACCCCCTGTATCCCCTAGTTGGTTTCTCCCTTGTTACCCCCCTGTATCCCCCAGTTGGTGGTCTCCCTTGTTATCCCCTGTATCCCCCAGTTGGTGTCTCCCTTGTTACCCCCTGTATCCCCCAGTTGGTGTCTCCCTTGTTACCCCCTGTATCCCCCAGTTGGTGTCTCCCTTGTTACCCCCTGTATCCCCCAGTTGGTGTCTCCCTTGTTACCCCCTGTATCCCCCAGTTGGTTTCTCCCTTGTTACCCCCCTGTATCCCCCAGTTGGTGTCTCCCTTGTTACCCCCTGTATCCCCCAGTTGGTTTCTCCCTTGTTACCCCCTGTATCCCCCAGTTGGTTTCTCCCTTGTTACCCCCCTGTATCCCCCAGTTGGTGTCTCCCTTGTTACCCCCCTGTATCCCCCAGTTGGTGTCTCCCTTGTTACCCCCCTGTATCCCCCAGTTGGTTTCTCCCTTGTTACCCCCTGTATCCCCCAGTTGGTTTCTCCCTTGTTACCCCCCTGTATCCCCCAGTTGGTGTCTCCCTTGTTACCCCCTGTATACCCCAGTTGGTGTCTCCCTTGTTACCCCCTGTATCCCCCAGTTGGTGTCTCCCTTGTTATCCCCCTGTATCCCCCAGTTGGTGTCTCCCTTGTTATCCCCCTGTATCCCCCAGTTGGTGTCTCCCTTGTTACCCCCTGTATCCCCCAGTTGGTGTCTCCCTTGTTACCCCCTGTATCCCCCAGTTGGTGTCTCCCTTGTTACCCCCTGTATCCCCCAGTTGGTGTATCCCTTGTTTCCCCCTGTATCCCCCAGTTGGTGTCTCCCTTGTTACCCCCTGTATCCCCCAGTTGGTGTCTCCCTTGTTACCCCCTGTATCCCCCAGTTGGTGTCTCCCTTGTTACCCCCTGTATCCCCCAGTTGGTTTCTCCCTTGTTACCCCCTGTATCCCCCAGTTGGTGTCTCCCTTGTTACCCCCTGTATACCCCAGTTGGTGTCTCCCTTGTTACCCCCTGTATCCCCCAGTTGGTGTCTCCCTTGTTACCCCCATTATCCCCCAGTTGGTGTCTCCCTTGTTACCCCCTGTATCGCCCAGTTGGTGTCTCCCTTGTTACCCCCTGTATCCCCCAGTTGGTGTCTCCCTTGTTACCCCCTGTATCCCCCTGTTGGTGTCTACCTTGTTCCCCCCTGTATCCCCCAGTTGGTGTCTCCCTTGTTACCCCCTGTATCCCCCAGTTGGTGTCTCCCTTGTTACCACCTGTATCCCCCAGTTGGTGTCTCCCTTGTTACCCCCTGTATCTCCCAGTTGGTGTCTCCCTTGTTACCCCCTGTATCCCCCAGTTGGTGTCTCCCTTGTTACCCCCTGTATCCCCCAGTTGGTGTCTCCCTTGTTACCCCCTGTATCCCCCAGTTGGTGTATCCCTTGTTACCCCCTGTATCCCCCAGTTGGTCTCTCCCTTGTTACCCCCTGTATCCCCCAGTTGGTGTCTCCCTTGTTACCCCCTGTATCTCCCAGTTGGTGTCTCCCTTGTTACCCCCTGTATCCCCCAGTTGGTTTCTCCCTTGTTACCCCCTGTATCCCCCAGTTGGTGTCTCCCTTGTTACCCCCTGTATCCCCCAGTTGGTGTCTCCCTTGTTACCCCCCTGTATCCCCCAGTTGGTTTCTCCCTTGTTACCCCCTGTATCCCCAGTTGGTCTCTCCCTTGTTACCCCCTGTATCCCCCAGTTGGTGTCTCACTTGTTACCCCCTGTATCCCCCAGTTGGTCTCTCCCTTGTTACCCCCTGTATCCCCCAGTTGGTGTCTCCCTTGTTACCCCCTGTATCCCCTAGTTGGTGTCTCCCTTGTTACCCCCTGTATCCCCCAGTTGGTGTCTCCCTTGTTACCCCCCTGTATCCCCCAGTTGGTTTCTCCCTTGTTACCCCCTGTATCCCCAGTTGGTCTCTCCCTTGTTACCCCCTGTATCCCCCAGTTGGTGTCTCACTTGTTACCCCCTATATCCCCCAGTTGGTGTCTCCCTTGTTACCCCCTGTATCCCCCAGTTGGTGTCTCCCTTGTTACCCCCTGTATACCCCAGTTGGTGTCTCCCTTGTTACCCCCTGTATCGCCCAGTTGGTGTCTCCCTTGTTACCCCCTGTATCGCCCAGTTGGTGTCTCCCTTGTTACCCCCTGTATCCCCCAGTTGGTGTCTCCCTTGTTACCCCCTGTTGGTGTCTCCCTTGTTCCCCCCTGTATCCCCCAGTTGGTGTCTCCCTTGTTACCCCCTGTATCCCCCAGTTGGTGTCTCCCTTGTTACCACCTGTATCCCCCAGTTGGTGTCTCCCTTGTTACCCCCTGTATCTCCCAGTTGGTGTCTCCCTTGTTACCCCCTGTATCCCCCAGTTGGTGTCTCCCTTGTTACCCCCTGTATCCCCCAGTTGGTGTCTCCCTTGTTACCCCCTGTATCCCCCAGTTGGTGTATCCCTTGTTACCCCCTGTATCCCCCAGTTGGTCTCTCCCTTGTTACCCCCTGTATCCCCCAGTTGGTGTCTCCCTTGTTACCCCCTGTATCTCCCAGTTGGTGTCTCCCTTGTTACCCCCTGTATCCCCCAGTTGGTTTCTCCCTTGTTACCCCCTGTATCCCCCAGTTGGTGTCTCCCTTGTTACCCCCTGTATCCCCCAGTTGGTGTCTCCCTTGTTACCCCCCTGTATCCCCCAGTTGGTTTCTCCCTTGTTACCCCCTGTATCCCCAGTTGGTCTCTCCCTTGTTACCCCCTGTATCCCCCAGTTGGTGTCTCACTTGTTACCCCCTGTATCCCCCAGTTGGTCTCTCCCTTGTTACCCCCTGTATCCCCCAGTTGGTGTCTCCCTTGTTACCCCCTGTATCTCCCAGTTGGTGTCTCCCTTGTTACCCCCTGTATCCCCCAGTTGGTTTCTCCCTTGTTACCCCCTGTATCCCCCAGTTGGTGTCTCCCTTGTTACCCCCTGTATCCCCCAGTTGGTGTCTCCCTTGTTACCCCCCTGTATCCCCCAGTTGGTTTCTCCCTTGTTACCCCCTGTATCCCCAGTTGGTCTCTCCCTTGTTACCCCCTGTATCCCCCAGTTGGTGTCTCACTTGTTACCCCCTATATCCCCCAGTTGGTGTCTCCCTTGTTACCCCCTGTATCCCCCAGTTGGTGTCTCCCTTGTTACCCCCTGTATACCCCAGTTGGTGTCTCCCTTGTTACCCCCTGTATCCCCCAGTTTGTCTCTCCCTTGTTTCCCCCTGTATCGCCCAGTTGGTGTCTCCCTTGTTACCCCCTGTATCCCCCAGTTGGTGTCTCCCTTGTTACCCCCTGTATCTCCCAGTTGGTGTCTCCCTTGTTACCCCCTGTATCTCCCAGTTGGTGTCTCCCTTATTACCCCCTGTATCCCCCAGTTGGTTTCTCCCTTGTTACCCCCTGTATCCCCCAGTTGGTGTCTCCCTTGTTACCCCCTGTATCCCCCAGTTGGTGTCTCCCTTGATTCCCCCTGTATCCCCCAGTTGGTGTCTCCCTTGTTACCCCCTGTATCCCCCAGTTGGTGTCTCCCTTGTTACCCCCTGTATCCCCCAGTTGGTGTCTCCCTTGTTACCCCCTGTATCTCCCAGTTGGTGTCTCCCTTGTTACCCCCTGTATCCCCCAGTTGGTGTCTCCCTTGTTACCCCCCTGTATCTCCCAGTTGGTGTCTCCCTTGTTACCCCCTGTATCCCCAGTTGGTGTCTCCCTTGTTACCCCCTGTATCCCCCAGTTGGTGTCTCCCTTGTTACCCCCTGTATCTCCCAGTTGGTGTCTCCCTTGTTACCCCCTGTATCCCCCAGTTGGTGTCTCCCTTGTTACCCCCTGTATCTCCCAGTTGGTGTCTCCCTTGTTACCCCCTGTATCTCCCAGTTGGTGTCTCCCTTATTACCCCCTGTATCCCCCAGTTGGTTTCTCCCTTGTTACCCCCTGTATCCCCCAGTTGGTGTCTCCCTTGTTACCCCCCTGTATCCCCCAGTTGGTGTCTCCCTTGTTTCCCCCTGTATCCCCCAGTTGGTGTCTCCCTTGTTACCCCCCTGTATCCCCCAGTTGGTGTCTCCCTTGTTACCCCCCTGTATCCCCCAGTTGGTGTCTCCCTTGTTACCCCCCTGTATCCCCCAGTTGGTGTCTCCCTTGTTACCCCCTGTATCCCCCAGTTGGTGTCTCCCTTGTTACCCCCTGTATCCCCCAGTTGGTGTCTCCCTTGTTACCCCCTGTATCCCCCAGTTGGTGTCTCCCTTGTTACCCCCTGTATCCCCCAGTTGGTGTCTCCCTTGTTTCCCCCTGTATCCCCCAGTTGGTGTCTCCCTTGTTACCCCCTGTATCCCCCAGTTGGTGTCTCCCTTGTTACCCCCTGTATCCCCCAGTTGGTGTCTCCCTTGTTACCCCCCTGTATCCCCCAGTTGGTGTCTCCCTTGTTACCCCCCTGTATCCCCCAGTTGGTGTCTCCCTTGTTACCCCCTGTATCCCCCAGTTGGTGTCTGCCTTGTTACCCCCTGTATCCCCCAGTTGGTGTCTCCCTTGTTACCCCCTGTATACCCCAGTTGGTGTCACCCTTGTTACCCCCTGTATCCCCCAGTTGGTGTCTCCCTTGTTACCCCCTGTATCCCCCAGTTGGTGTCTCCCTTGTCCCCCCCTGTATCCCCCAGTTGGTGTCTCCCTTGTTACCCCCTGTATCCCCCAGTTGGTGTCTCCCTTGTTACCCCCTGTATCCCCCAGTTGGTGTCTCCCTTGTTACCCCCCTGTATCCCCCAGTTGGTGTCTCCCTTGTTACCCCCTGTATCCCCCAGTTGGTGTCTCCCTTGTTACCCCCTGTATCCCCCAGTTGGTGTCTCCCTTGTTACCCCCTGTATCCCCCAGTTGGTGTCTCCCTTGTTCCCCCCTGTATCCCCCAGTTGGTGTCTCCCTTGTTACCCCCTGTATCCCCCAGTTGGTGTCTCCCTTGTTGCCCCCTGTATCCCCCAGTTGGTGTCTCCCTTGTTACCCCCTGTATCTCCCAGTTGGTGTCTCCCTTGTTACCCCCTGTATCCCCAGTTGGTGTCTCCCTTGTTACCCCCTGTATCCCCCAGTTGGTGTCTCCCTTGTTTCCCCCTGTGTCCCCCAGTTGGTGTCTCCCTTGTTACCCCCTGTATCCCCCAGTTGGTGTCACCCTTGTTACCCCCTGTATCCCCCAGTTGGTGTCTCCCTTGTTACCCCCTGTATCCCCCAGTTGGTGTCTCCCTTGTTACCCCCTGTATCCCCTAGTTGGTTTCTCCCTTGTTACCCCCCTGTATCCCCCAGTTGGTGTCTCCCTTGTTACCCCCTGTATCCCCCAGTTGGTGTCTCCCTTGTTACCCCCTGTATCCCCCAGTTGGTCTCTCCCTTGTTACCCCCTGTATCCCCCAGTTGGTGTCTCCCTTGTTACCCCCTGTATCCCCCAGTTGGTGTCTCCCTTGTTACCCCCTGTGTCCCCCAGTTGGTGTCTCCCTTGTTACCCCCTGTATCCCCCAGTTGGTGTCTCCCTTGTTACCCCCTGTATCCCCCAGTTGGTGTCTCCCTTGTTACCCCCCTGTATCCCCCAGTTGGTGTCTCCCTTGTTACCCCCTGTATCCCCCAGTTGGTGTCTCCCTTGTTACCCCCTGTATCCCCCAGTTGGTGTCTCCCTTGTTACCCCCTGTATCCCCCAGTTGGTGTCTCCCTTGTTCCCCCCTGTATCCCCCAGTTGGTGTCTCCCTTGTTACCCCCTGTATCCCCCAGTTGGTGTCTCCCTTGTTGCCCCCTGTATCCCCCAGTTGGTGTCTCCCTTGTTACCCCCTGTATCTCCCAGTTGGTGTCTCCCTTGTTACCCCCTGTATCCCCAGTTGGTGTCTCCCTTGTTACCCCCTGTATCCCCCAGTTGGTGTCTCCCTTGTTTCCCCCTGTGTCCCCCAGTTGGTGTCTCCCTTGTTACCCCCTGTATCCCCCAGTTGGTGTCACCCTTGTTACCCCCTGTATCCCCCAGTTGGTGTCTCCCTTGTTACCCCCTGTATCCCCCAGTTGGTGTCTCCCTTGTTACCCCCTGTATCCCCTAGTTGGTTTCTCCCTTGTTACCCCCCTGTATCCCCCAGTTGGTGTCTCCCTTGTTACCCCCTGTATCCCCCAGTTGGTGTCTCCCTTGTTACCCCCTGTATCCCCCAGTTGGTCTCTCCCTTGTTACCCCCTGTATCCCCCAGTTGGTGTCTCCCTTGTTACCCCCTGTATCCCCCAGTTGGTGTCTCCCTTGTTACCCCCTGTGTCCCCCAGTTGGTGTCTCCCTTGTTACCCCCTGTATCCCCCAGTTGGTGTCTCCCTTGTTACCCCCTGTATCTCCCAGTTGGTCTCTCCCTTATTACCCCCTGTATCCCCCAGTTGGTGTCTCCCTTGTTACCCCCTGTATCCCCCAGTTGGTCTCTCCCTTATTACCCCCTGTATCCCCCAGTTGGTGTCTCCCTTGTTACCCCCTGTATCCCCCAGTTGGTGTCTCCCTTGTTACCCCCTGTATCCCCCAGTTGGTGTCTCCCTTGTTACCCCCTGTATCCCCCAGTTGGTGTCTCCCTTGTTACCCCCTGTATCCCCCAGTTGGTTTCTCCCTTGTTACCCCCTGTATCCCCCAGTTGGTTTCTCCCTTGTTACCCCCTGTATCCCCCAGTTGGTGTCTCCCTTGTTACCCCCTGTATCCCCCAGTTGGTGTCTCCCTTGTTACCCCCTGTATCCCCCAGTTCGTGTCTCCCTTGTTACCCCCTGTATCCCCCAGTTGGTTCTCCCTTGTTACCCCCCTGTATCCCCCAGTTGGTGTCTCCCTTGTTACCCCCTGTATCCCCCAGTTGGTTTCTCCCTTGTTACCCCCTGTATCCCCCAGTTGGTGTCTCCCTTGTTACCCCCCTGTATCCCCCAGTTGGTTTCTCCCTTGTTACCCCCTGTATCCCCCAGTTGGTGTCTCCCTTGTTACCCCCTGTATCCCCCAGTTGGTGTCTCCCTTGTTACCCCCTGTATCCCCCAGTTGGTGTCTCCCTTGTTACCCCCTGTATCCCCCAGTTGGTGTCTCCCTTGTTACCCTCCTGTATCCCCCAGTTGGTGTCTCCCTTGTCCCCCCCTGTATCCCCCAGTTGGTGTCTCCCTTGTTACCCCCTGTATCCCCCAGTTGGTGTCTCCCTTGTTACCCCCTGTATCTCCCAGTTGGTGTCTCCCTTGTTACCCCCTGTATTCCCCAGTTGGTGTCTCCCTTGTTACCCCCTGTATCCCCCAGTTGGTGTCTCCCTTGTTACCCCCTGTATCCCCCAGTTGGTGTCTCCCTTGTTACCCCCTGTATCCCCCAGTTGGTGTCTCCCTTGTTACCCCCTGTATCCCCCAGTTGGTGTCTCCCTTGTTACCCCCCTGTATCCCCCAGTTGGTTTCTCCCTTGTTACCCCCTGTATCCCCAGTTGGTCTCTCCCTTGTTACCCCCTGTATCCCCCAGTTGGTGTCTCACTTGTTACCCCCTATATCCCCCAGTTGGTGTCTCCCTTGTTACCCCCTGTATCCCCCAGTTGGTGTCTCCCTTGTTACCCCCTGTATACCCCAGTTGGTGTCTCCCTTGTTACCCCCTGTATCCCCCAGTTTGTCTCTCCCTTGTTTCCCCCTGTATCGCCCAGTTGGTGTCTCCCTTGTTACCCCCTGTATCCCCCAGTTGGTGTCTCCCTTGTTACCCCCTGTATCTCCCAGTTGGTGTCTCCCTTGTTACCCCCTGTATCTCCCAGTTGGTGTCTCCCTTATTACCCCCTGTATCCCCCAGTTGGTTTCTCCCTTGTTACCCCCTGTATCCCCCAGTTGGTGTCTCCCTTGTTACCCCCTGTATCCCCCAGTTGGTGTCTCCCTTGATTCCCCCTGTATCCCCCAGTTGGTGTCTCCCTTGTTACCCCCTGTATCCCCCAGTTGGTGTCTCCCTTGTTACCCCCTGTATCCCCCAGTTGGTGTCTCCCTTGTTACCCCCTGTATCTCCCAGTTGGTGTCTCCCTTGTTACCCCCTGTATCCCCCAGTTGGTGTCTCCCTTGTTACCCCCCTGTATCTCCCAGTTGGTGTCTCCCTTGTTACCCCCTGTATCCCCAGTTGGTGTCTCCCTTGTTACCCCCTGTATCCCCCAGTTGGTGTCTCCCTTGTTACCCCCTGTATCTCCCAGTTGGTGTCTCCCTTGTTACCCCCTGTATCCCCCAGTTGGTGTCTCCCTTGTTACCCCCTGTATCTCCCAGTTGGTGTCTCCCTTGTTACCCCCTTTATCTCCCAGTTGGTGTCTCCCTTATTACCCCCTGTATCCCCCAGTTGGTTTCTCCCTTGTTACCCCCTGTATCCCCCAGTTGGTGTCTCCCTTGTTACCCCCCTGTATCCCCCAGTTGGTGTCTCCCTTGTTTCCCCCTGTATCCCCCAGTTGGTGTCTCCCTTGTTACCCCCCTGTATCCCCCAGTTGGTGTCTCCCTTGTTACCCCCCTGTATCCCCCAGTTGGTGTCTCCCTTGTTACCCCCCTGTATCCCCCAGTTGGTGTCTCCCTTGTTACCCCCTGTATCCCCCAGTTGGTGTCTCCCTTGTTACCCCCTGTATCCCCCAGTTGGTGTCTCCCTTGTTACCCCCTGTATCCCCCAGTTGGTGTCTCCCTTGTTACCCCCTGTATCCCCCAGTTGGTGTCTCCCTTGTTTCCCCCTGTATCCCCCAGTTGGTGTCTCCCTTGTTACCCCCTGTATCCCCCAGTTGGTGTCTCCCTTGTTACCCCCTGTATCCCCCAGTTGGTGTCTCCCTTGTTACCCCCCTGTATCCCCCAGTTGGTGTCTCCCTTGTTACCCCCCTGTATCCCCCAGTTGGTGTCTCCCTTGTTACCCCCTGTATCCCCCAGTTGGTGTCTCCCTTGTTACCCCCTGTATCCCCCAGTTGGTGTCTCCCTTGTTACCCCCTGTATACCCCAGTTGGTGTCACCCTTGTTACCCCCTGTATCCCCCAGTTGGTGTCTCCCTTGTTACCCCCTGTATCCCCCAGTTGGTGTCTCCCTTGTCCCCCCCTGTATCCCCCAGTTGGTGTCTCCCTTGTTACCCCCTGTATCCCCCAGTTGGTGTCTCCCTTGTTACCCCCTGTATCCCCCAGTTGGTGTCTCCCTTGTTACCCCCCTGTATCCCCCAGTTGGTGTCTCCCTTGTTACCCCCTGTATCCCCCAGTTGGTGTCTCCCTTGTTACCCCCTGTATCCCCCAGTTGGTGTCTCCCTTGTTACCCCCTGTATCCCCCAGTTGGTGTCTCCCTTGTCCCCCCCTGTATCCCCCAGTTGGTGTCTCCCTTGTTACCCCCTGTATCCCCCAGTTGGTGTCTCCCTTGTTACCCCCTGTATCCCCCAGTTGGTGTCTCCCTTGTTACCCCCCTGTATCCCCCAGTTGGTGTCTCCCTTGTTACCCCCTGTATCCCCCAGTTGGTGTCTCCCTTGTTACCCCCTGTATCCCCCAGTTGGTGTCTCCCTTGTTACCCCCTGTATCCCCCAGTTGGTGTCTCCCTTGTTACCCCCTGTATCCCCCAGTTGGTGTCTCCCTTGTTACCCCCTGTATCCCCCAGTTGGTGTCTCCCTTGTTACCCCCTGTATCCCCCAGTTGGTGTCTCCCTTGTTTCCCCCTGTATCCCCCAGTTGGTGTCTCCCTTGTTACCCCCTGTATCCCCCAGTTGGTGTCTCCCTTGTTACCCCCTGTATCCCCCAGTTGGTGTCTCCCTTGTTACCCCCCTGTATCCCCCAGTTGGTGTCTCCCTTGTTACCCCCCTGTATCCCCCAGTTGGTGTCTCCCTTGTTACCCCCTGTATCCCCCAGTTGGTGTCTCCCTTGTTACCCCCTGTATCCCCCAGTTGGTGTCTCCCTTGTTACCCCCTGTATACCCCAGTTGGTGTCACCCTTGTTACCCCCTGTATCCCCCAGTTGGTGTCTCCCTTGTTACCCCCTGTATCCCCCAGTTGGTGTCTCCCTTGTCCCCCCCTGTATCCCCCAGTTGGTGTCTCCCTTGTTACCCCCTGTATCCCCCAGTTGGTGTCTCCCTTGTTACCCCCTGTATCCCCCAGTTGGTGTCTCCCTTGTTACCCCCCTGTATCCCCCAGTTGGTGTCTCCCTTGTTACCCCCTGTATCCCCCAGTTGGTGTCTCCCTTGTTACCCCCTGTATCCCCCAGTTGGTGTCTCCCTTGTTACCCCCTGTATCCCCCAGTTGGTGTCTCCCTTGTTCCCCCCTGTATCCCCCAGTTGGTGTCTCCCTTGTTACCCCCTGTATCCCCCAGTTGGTGTCTCCCTTGTTGCCCCCTGTATCCCCCAGTTGGTGTCTCCCTTGTTACCCCCTGTATCTCCCAGTTGGTGTCTCCCTTGTTACCCCCTGTATCCCCAGTTGGTGTCTCCCTTGTTACCCCCTGTATCCCCCAGTTGGTGTCTCCCTTGTTTCCCCCTGTGTCCCCCAGTTGGTGTCTCCCTTGTTACCCCCTGTATCCCCCAGTTGGTGTCACCCTTGTTACCCCCTGTATCCCCCAGTTGGTGTCTCCCTTGTTACCCCCTGTATCCCCCAGTTGGTGTCTCCCTTGTTACCCCCTGTATCCCCTAGTTGGTTTCTCCCTTGTTACCCCCCTGTATCCCCCAGTTGGTGTCTCCCTTGTTACCCCCTGTATCCCCCAGTTGGTGTCTCCCTTGTTACCCCCTGTATCCCCCAGTTGGTCTCTCCCTTGTTACCCCCTGTATCCCCCAGTTGGTGTCTCCCTTGTTACCCCCTGTATCCCCCAGTTGGTGTCTCCCTTGTTACCCCCTGTGTCCCCCAGTTGGTGTCTCCCTTGTTACCCCCTGTATCCCCCAGTTGGTGTCTCCCTTGTTACCCCCTGTATCTCCCAGTTGGTCTCTCCCTTATTACCCCCTGTATCCCCCAGTTGGTGTCTCCCTTGTTACCCCCTGTATCCCCCAGTTGGTCTCTCCCTTATTACCCCCTGTATCCCCCAGTTGGTGTCTCCCTTGTTACCCCCTGTATCCCCCAGTTGGTTTCTCCCTTGTTACCCCCTGTATCCCCCAGTTGGTGTCTCCCTTGTTACCCCCTGTATCCCCCAGTTGGTTTCTCCCTTGTTACCCCCTGTATCCCCCAGTTGGTTTCTCCCTTGTTACCCCCTGTATCCCCCAGTTGGTGTCTCCCTTGTTACCCCCTGTATCCCCCAGTTGGTGTCTCCCTTGTTACCCCCTGTATCCCCCAGTTCGTGTCTCCCTTGTTACCCCCTGTATCCCCCAGTTGGTGTCTCCCTTGTTACCCCCCTGTATCCCCCAGTTGGTGTCTCCCTTGTTACCCCCTGTATCCCCCAGTTGGTTTCTCCCTTGTTACCCCCTGTATCCCCCAGTTGGTGTCTCCCTTGTTACCCCCCTGTATCCCCCAGTTGGTTTCTCCCTTGTTACCCCCTGTATCCCCCAGTTGGTGTCTCCCTTGTTACCCCCTGTATCCCCCAGTTGGTGTCTCCCTTGTTACCCCCTGTATCCCCCAGTTGGTGTCTCCCTTGTTACCCCCTGTATCCCCCAGTTGGTGTCTCCCTTGTTACCCTCCTGTATCCCCCAGTTGGTGTCTCCCTTGTCCCCCCCTGTATCCCCCAGTTGGTGTCTCCCTTGTTACCCCCTGTATCCCCCAGTTGGTGTCTCCCTTGTTACCCCCTGTATCTCCCAGTTGGTGTCTCCCTTGTTACCCCCTGTATTCCCCAGTTGGTGTCTCCCTTGTTACCCCCTGTATCCCCCAGTTGGTGTCTCCCTTGTTACCCCCTGTATCCCCCAGTTGGTGTCTCCCTTGTTACCCCCTGTATCCCCCAGTTGGTGTCTCCCTTGTTACCCCCTGTATCCCCCAGTTGGTGTCTCCCTTGTTACCCCCTGTATCCCCCAGTTGGTTTCTCCCTTGTTTCCCCCTGTATCCCCCAGTTGGTGTCTCCCTTGTTACCCCCTGTATCCCCCAGTTGGTGTCTCCCTTGTTTCCCCCTGTATCCCCCAGTTGGTGTCTCCCTTGTTTCCCCCTGTATCCCCCAGTTGGTGTCTCCCTTGTTTCCCCCTGTATCCCCCAGTTGGTGTCTCCCTTGTTACCCCCTGTATCCCCCAGTTGGTGTCTCCCTTGTCCCCCCCTGTATCCCCAAGTTGGTGTCTCCCTTGTTACCCCCTGTATCCCCCAGTTGGTGTCTCCCTTGTTACCCCCTGTATCCCCCAGTTGGTGTCTCCCTTGTTACCCCCTGTATCCCCCAGTTGGTGTCTCCCTTGTTTCCCCCTGTATCCCCCAGTTGGTGTCTCCCTTGTTACCCCCTGTATCCCCCAGTTGGTGTCTCCCTTGTTACCCCCTGTATCCCCCAGTTGGTGTCTCCCTTGTTACCCCCTGTATCCCCCAGTTGGTGTCTCCCTTGTTACCCCCTGTATCCCCCAGTTGGTGTCTCCCTTATTACCCCCTGTATCCCCCAGTTTGTGTCTCCCTTGTTACCCCCTGTATCCCCCAGTTGGTGTCTCCCTTGTTACCCCCTGTATCCCCCAGTTGGTGTCTCCCTTGTTACCCCCTGTATCCCCCAGTTGGTGTCTCCCTTGTTACCCCCTGTATCCCCCAGTTGGTGTCTCCCTTATTACCCCCTGTATCCCCCAGTTGGTGTCTCCCTTGTTACCCCCTGTATCTCCCAGTTGGTGTCTCACTTGTTACCCCCTGTATCCCCCAGTTGGTGTCTCCCTTGTTACCCCCTGTATCTCCCAGTTGGTGTCTCCCTTATTACCCCCTGTATCCCCCAGTTTGTGTCTCCCTTGTTACCCCCTGTATCCCCCAGTTGGTGTCTCCCTTGTTACCCCCTGTATCCCCCAGTTGGTGTCTCCCTTGTTACCCCCTGTATACCCCAGTTGGTGTCTCCCTTGTTACCCCCTGTATACCCCAGTTGGTGTCTCCCTTGTTACCCCCTGTATCCCCCAGTTGGTGTCTCCCTTGTTACCCCTGTATCCCCCAGTTGGTGTCTCCCTTATTACCCCCTGTATCCCCCAGTTGGTGTCTCCCTTGTTACCCCCCTGTATCCCCCAGTTGGTGTCTCCCTTGTTACCCCCTGTATCCCCCAGTTTGTGTCTCCCTTGTTACCCCCTGTATCCCCCAGTTGGTTTCTCCCTTGTTACCCCCTGTATCCCCCAGTTGGTGTCTCCCTTGTTACCCCCTGTATCCCCCAGTTGGTGTCTCCCTTGTTACCCCCTGTATCCCCCAGTTGGTGTCTCCCTTGTTACCCCCCTGTATCCCCCAGTTGGTGTCTCCCTTGTTACCCCCTGTATCCCCCAGTTTGTGTCTCCCTTGTTACCCCCTGTATCCCCCAGTTGGTTTCTCCCTTGTTACCCCCTGTATCCCCCAGTTGGTGTCTCCCTTGTTACCCCCTGTATCCCCCAGTTTGTGTCTCCCTTGTTACCCCCTGTATCCCCCAGTTGGTGTCTCCCTTGTTTCCCCCTGTATCCCCCAGTTGGTGTCTCCCTTGTTACCCCCTGTATCCCCCAGTTGGTGTCTCCCTTGTTACCCCCTGTATCCCCCAGTTGGTGTCTCCCTTGTTACCCCCTGTATACCCCAGTTGGTGTCTCCCTTGTTACCCCCCTGTATCCCCCAGTTGGTGTCTCCCTTGTTACCCCCTGTATCCCCCAGTTGGTGTCTCCCTTGTTACCCCCTGTATCCCCCAGTTTGTGTCTCCCTTGTTACCCCCTGTATCCCCAGTTGGTGTCTCCCTTGTTACCCCCTGTATCTCCCAGTTGGTGTCTCCCTTGTTACCCCCTGTATCCCCCAGTTGGTGTCTCCCTTGTTACCCCCTGTATCCCCCAGTTGGTGTCTCCCTTGTTACCCCCTGTATCCCCCAGTTGGTGTCTCCCTTGTTTCCCCCTGTATCCCCCAGTTGGTGTCTCCCTTGTTACCCCCTGTATCCCCCAGTTGGTGTCTCCCTTGTTTCCCCCTGTATCCCCCAGTTGGTGTCTCCCTTGTTACCCCCTGTATCCCCCAGTTGGTGTATCCCTTGTTTCCCCCTGTATCCCCCAGTTGGTGTCTCCCTTGTTACCCCCTGTATCCCCCAGTTGGTGTCTCCCTTGTTACCCCCTGTATCCCCCAGTTGGTGTCTCCTTTGTTACCCCCTGTATCTCCCAGTTGGTGTCTCCCTTGTTACCCCCTGTATCCCCCAGTTTGTGTCTCCCTTGTTACCCCCTGTATCCCCCAGTTGGTGTCTCCCTTGTTACCCCCTGTATCTCCCAGTTGGTGTGTCCCTTGTTACCCCCTGTATCCCCCAGTTTGTGTCTCCCTTGTTACCCCCTGTATCTCCCAGTTGGTGTCTCCCTTGTTTCCCCCTGTATCTCCCAGTTGGTGTCTCCCTTGTTTCCCCCTGTATCCCCCAGTTGGTGTCTCCCTTGTTACCCCCTGTATCCCCCAGTTGGTGTCTCCCTTGTTTCCCCCTGTATCCCCCAGTTGGTGTCTCCCTTGTTTCCCCCTGTATCCCCCAGTTGGTGTCTCCCTTGTTTCCCCCTGTATCCCCCAGTTGGTGTCTCCCTTGTTACCCCCTGTATCCCCCAGTTGGTGTCTCCCTTGTTACCCCCCTGTATCTCCCAGTTGGTGTCTCCCTTGTTACCCCCCTGTATCTCCCAGTTGGTGTCTCCCTTGTTACCCCCTGTATCCCCCAGTTTGTGTCTCCCTTGTTACCCCCTGTATCCCCCAGTTTGTGTCTCCCTTGTTACCCCCTGTATCCCCCAGTTGGTGTCTCCCTTGTTACCCCCTGTATCCCCCAGTTGGTGTCTCCCTTGTTACCCCCTGTATCCCCCAGTTGGTGTCTCCCTTATTACCCCCTGTATCCCCCAGTTGGTGTCTCCCTTGTTTCCCCCTGTATCCCCCAGTTGGTGTCTCCCTTGTTACCCCCTGTATCCCCCAGTTGGTGTCTCCCTTGTTACCCCCTGTATCCCCCAGTTTGTGTCTCCCTTATTACCCCCTGTATCCCCCAGTTGGTGTCTCCCTTGTTACCCCCTGTATCTCCCAGTTGGTGTCTCCCTTGTTACCCCCTGTATCCCCCAGTTGGTGTCTCCCTTGTTACCCCCTGTATCCCCCAGTTGGTGTCTCCCTTGTTACCCCCTGTATCCCCCAGTTGGTGTCTCCCTTGTTACCCCCTGTATCCCCCAGTTGGTGTCTCCCTTGTTACCCCCTGTATCCCCCAGTTGGTGTCTCCCTTGTTTCCCCCTGTATCCCCCAGTTGGTGTCTCCCTTGTTACCCCCTGTATCCCCCAGTTGGTGTCTCCCTTGTTACCCCCTGTATCCCCCAGTTGGTGTCTCCCTTGTTACCCCCCTGTATCCCCCAGTTGGTGTCTCCCTTGTTACCCCCCTGTATCCCCCAGTTGGTGTCTCCCTTGTTACCCCCTGTATCCCCCAGTTGGTGTCTCCCTTGTTACCCCCTGTATCCCCCAGTTGGTGTCTCCCTTGTTACCCCCTGTATACCCCAGTTGGTGTCACCCTTGTTACCCCCTGTATCCCCCAGTTGGTGTCTCCCTTGTTACCCCCTGTATCCCCCAGTTGGTGTCTCCCTTGTCCCCCCCTGTATCCCCCAGTTGGTGTCTCCCTTGTTACCCCCTGTATCCCCCAGTTGGTGTCTCCCTTGTTACCCCCTGTATCCCCCAGTTGGTGTCTCCCTTGTTACCCCCCTGTATCCCCCAGTTGGTGTCTCCCTTGTTACCCCCTGTATCCCCCAGTTGGTGTCTCCCTTGTTACCCCCTGTATCCCCCAGTTGGTGTCTCCCTTGTTACCCCCTGTATCCCCCAGTTGGTGTCTCCCTTGTTCCCCCCTGTATCCCCCAGTTGGTGTCTCCCTTGTTACCCCCTGTATCCCCCAGTTGGTGTCTCCCTTGTTGCCCCCTGTATCCCCCAGTTGGTGTCTCCCTTGTTACCCCCTGTATCTCCCAGTTGGTGTCTCCCTTGTTACCCCCTGTATCCCCAGTTGGTGTCTCCCTTGTTACCCCCTGTATCCCCCAGTTGGTGTCTCCCTTGTTTCCCCCTGTGTCCCCCAGTTGGTGTCTCCCTTGTTACCCCCTGTATCCCCCAGTTGGTGTCACCCTTGTTACCCCCTGTATCCCCCAGTTGGTGTCTCCCTTGTTACCCCCTGTATCCCCCAGTTGGTGTCTCCCTTGTTACCCCCTGTATCCCCTAGTTGGTTTCTCCCTTGTTACCCCCCTGTATCCCCCAGTTGGTGTCTCCCTTGTTACCCCCTGTATCCCCCAGTTGGTGTCTCCCTTGTTACCCCCTGTATCCCCCAGTTGGTCTCTCCCTTGTTACCCCCTGTATCCCCCAGTTGGTGTCTCCCTTGTTACCCCCTGTATCCCCCAGTTGGTGTCTCCCTTGTTACCCCCTGTGTCCCCCAGTTGGTGTCTCCCTTGTTACCCCCTGTATCCCCCAGTTGGTGTCTCCCTTGTTACCCCCTGTATCTCCCAGTTGGTCTCTCCCTTATTACCCCCTGTATCCCCCAGTTGGTGTCTCCCTTGTTACCCCCTGTATCCCCCAGTTGGTCTCTCCCTTATTACCCCCTGTATCCCCCAGTTGGTGTCTCCCTTGTTACCCCCTGTATCCCCCAGTTGGTTTCTCCCTTGTTACCCCCTGTATCCCCCAGTTGGTGTCTCCCTTGTTACCCCCTGTATCCCCCAGTTGGTTTCTCCCTTGTTACCCCCTGTATCCCCCAGTTGGTTTCTCCCTTGTTACCCCCTGTATCCCCCAGTTGGTGTCTCCCTTGTTACCCCCTGTATCCCCCAGTTGGTGTCTCCCTTGTTACCCCCTGTATCCCCCAGTTCGTGTCTCCCTTGTTACCCCCTGTATCCCCCAGTTGGTGTCTCCCTTGTTACCCCCCTGTATCCCCCAGTTGGTGTCTCCCTTGTTACCCCCTGTATCCCCCAGTTGGTTTCTCCCTTGTTACCCCCTGTATCCCCCAGTTGGTGTCTCCCTTGTTACCCCCCTGTATCCCCCAGTTGGTTTCTCCCTTGTTACCCCCTGTATCCCCCAGTTGGTGTCTCCCTTGTTACCCCCTGTATCCCCCAGTTGGTGTCTCCCTTGTTACCCCCTGTATCCCCCAGTTGGTGTCTCCCTTGTTACCCCCTGTATCCCCCAGTTGGTGTCTCCCTTGTTACCCTCCTGTATCCCCCAGTTGGTGTCTCCCTTGTCCCCCCCTGTATCCCCCAGTTGGTGTCTCCCTTGTTACCCCCTGTATCCCCCAGTTGGTGTCTCCCTTGTTACCCCCTGTATCTCCCAGTTGGTGTCTCCCTTGTTACCCCCTGTATTCCCCAGTTGGTGTCTCCCTTGTTACCCCCTGTATCCCCCAGTTGGTGTCTCCCTTGTTACCCCCTGTATCCCCCAGTTGGTGTCTCCCTTGTTACCCCCTGTATCCCCCAGTTGGTGTCTCCCTTGTTACCCCCTGTATCCCCCAGTTGGTGTCTCCCTTGTTACCCCCTGTATCCCCCAGTTGGTTTCTCCCTTGTTTCCCCCTGTATCCCCCAGTTGGTGTCTCCCTTGTTACCCCCTGTATCCCCCAGTTGGTGTCTCCCTTGTTTCCCCCTGTATCCCCCAGTTGGTGTCTCCCTTGTTTCCCCCTGTATCCCCCAGTTGGTGTCTCCCTTGTTTCCCCCTGTATCCCCCAGTTGGTGTCTCCCTTGTTACCCCCTGTATCCCCCAGTTGGTGTCTCCCTTGTCCCCCCCTGTATCCCCAAGTTGGTGTCTCCCTTGTTACCCCCTGTATCCCCCAGTTGGTGTCTCCCTTGTTACCCCCTGTATCCCCCAGTTGGTGTCTCCCTTGTTACCCCCTGTATCCCCCAGTTGGTGTCTCCCTTGTTTCCCCCTGTATCCCCCAGTTGGTGTCTCCCTTGTTACCCCCTGTATCCCCCAGTTGGTGTCTCCCTTGTTACCCCCTGTATCCCCCAGTTGGTGTCTCCCTTGTTACCCCCTGTATCCCCCAGTTGGTGTCTCCCTTGTTACCCCCTGTATCCCCCAGTTGGTGTCTCCCTTATTACCCCCTGTATCCCCCAGTTTGTGTCTCCCTTGTTACCCCCTGTATCCCCCAGTTGGTGTCTCCCTTGTTACCCCCTGTATCCCCCAGTTGGTGTCTCCCTTGTTACCCCCTGTATCCCCCAGTTGGTGTCTCCCTTGTTACCCCCTGTATCCCCCAGTTGGTGTCTCCCTTATTACCCCCTGTATCCCCCAGTTGGTGTCTCCCTTGTTACCCCCTGTATCTCCCAGTTGGTGTCTCCCTTGTTACCCCCTGTATCCCCCAGTTGGTCTCTCCCTTATTACCCCCTGTATCCCCCAGTTGGTGTCTCCCTTGTTACCCCCTGTATCCCCCAGTTGGTTTCTCCCTTGTTACCCCCTGTATCCCCCAGTTGGTGTCTCCCTTGTTACCCCCTGTATCCCCCAGTTGGTTTCTCCCTTGTTACCCCCTGTATCCCCCAGTTGGTTTCTCCCTTGTTACCCCCTGTATCCCCCAGTTGGTGTCTCCCTTGTTACCCCCTGTATCCCCCAGTTGGTGTCTCCCTTGTTACCCCCTGTATCCCCCAGTTCGTGTCTCCCTTGTTACCCCCTGTATCCCCCAGTTGGTGTCTCCCTTGTTACCCCCCTGTATCCCCCAGTTGGTGTCTCCCTTGTTACCCCCTGTATCCCCCAGTTGGTTTCTCCCTTGTTACCCCCTGTATCCCCCAGTTGGTGTCTCCCTTGTTACCCCCCTGTATCCCCCAGTTGGTTTCTCCCTTGTTACCCCCTGTATCCCCCAGTTGGTGTCTCCCTTGTTACCCCCTGTATCCCCCAGTTGGTGTCTCCCTTGTTACCCCCTGTATCCCCCAGTTGGTGTCTCCCTTGTTACCCCCTGTATCCCCCAGTTGGTGTCTCCCTTGTTACCCCCTGTATCCCCCAGTTGGTTTCTCCCTTGTTTCCCCCTGTATCCCCCAGTTGGTGTCTCCCTTGTTACCCCCTGTATCCCCCAGTTGGTGTCTCCCTTGATTCCCCCTGTATCCCCCAGTTGGTGTCACCCTTGTTACCCCCTGTATCCCCCAGTTGGTTTCTCCCTTGTTTCCCCCTGTATCCCCCAGTTGGTGTCTCCCTTGTTACCCCCTGTATCCCCCAGTTGGTTTCTCCCTTGTTTCCCCCTGTATCCCCCAGTTGGTGTCTCCCTTGTTACCCCCTGTATCCCCCAGTTGGTGTCTCCCTTGTTACCCCCTGTATCCCCCAGTTGGTGTCTCCCTTGTTACCCCCTGTATCCCCCAGTTGGTGTCTCCCTTGTTTCCCCCTGTATCCCCCAGTTGGTTTCTCCCTTGTTTCCCCCTGTATCCCCCAGTTGGTGTCTCCCTTGTTACCCCCTGTATCCCCCAGTTGGTGTCTCCCTTGTTTCCCCCTGTATCCCCCAGTTGGTGTCTCCCTTGTTACCCCCCTGTATCCCCCAGTTGGTGTCTCCCTTGTTACCCCCTGTATCCCCCAGTTGGTGTCTCCCTTGTTACCCCCTGTATCCCCCAGCTGGTGTCTCCCTTGTTACCCCCTGTATCCCCCAGTTGGTGTCTCCCTTGTTACCCCCTGTATCCCCCAGTTGGTGTCTCCCTTGTTTCCCCCTGTATCCCCCAGTTGGTGTCTCCCTTGTTACCCCCCTGTATCCCCCAGTTGGTGTCTCCCACACCCCTATCCCCAGTTGGTATTACCCGTCCCTAGCCACGCCCCCCAGTCATGTCTCCGCCTCGCTGTCTCCGCCCCCGCCCCCGCCCCGCCCCCTGTTTGCTGGCTCTGTCTGTCCATGGAGTGCCGGGTGCTGTCCATCCAGAGTCACGTGGTGCGGGGGTATGTGGGCAACAAGGCGGCCGCCTTCCCCCTGCAGGTAACCGGGGCAACTGGGAGGGCGGAGGCAGGTAGGTAGAGGGGGCAGATGGTGGGAGGGAGGTAGGTAGAGGGGGCAGATGGTGGGAGGGAGGTAGGTAGAGGGGGCAGATGGTGGGAGGAGGTAGGTAGAGGGGGCAGATGGTGGGAGGGAGGTAGGTAGAGGGGGCAGATGGTGGGAGGAGGTAGGTAGAGGGGGCAGATGGTGGGAGGAGGTAGGTAGAGGGGGCAGATGGTGGGAGGGAGGTAGGTAGAGGGGGCAGATGGTGGGAGGGAGGTAGGTAGAGGGGGCAGATGGTGGGAGGCAGGTAGGTAGAGGGGGCAGATGGTGGGAGGCAGGTAGGTAGAGGGGGCAGATGGTGGGAGGGAGGTAGGTAGAGGGGGCAGATGGTGGGAGGGAGGTAGGTAGAGGGGGCAGATGGTGGGAGGCAGGTAGGTAGAGGGGGCAGATGGTGGGAGGTAGGTAGAGGGGGCAGATGGTGGGAGGCAGGTAGGTAGAGGGGGCAGATGGTGGGAGGGAGTTAGGTAGAGGGGGCAGATGGTGGGAGGGAGGTAGGTAGAGGGGGCAGATGGTGGGAGGGAGGTAGGTAGAGGGGGCAGATGGTGGGTGGTAGGGAGGTAGGTAGAGGGGGCAGATGGTGGGTGGGAGGGAGGTAGGTAGAGGGGGCAGATGGAGGTAGGTAGAGGGGGCAGATGGAGGTAGGTAGAGGGGGCAGATGGAGGTAGGTAGAGGGGGCAGATGGAGGTAGGTAGAGGGGGCAGATGGTGGGAGGCAGGTAGGTAGAGGGGGCAGGTAGGTAGAGGGGGCAGATGGTGGGAGGCAGGTAGGTAGAGGGGGCAGATGGTGGGAGGCAGGTAGGTAGAGGGGGCAGATGGTGGGAGGGAGGTAGGTAGAGGGGGCAGATGGTGGGAGGGAGGTAGGTAGAGGGGGCAGATGGTGGGAGGGAGGTAGATAGAGGGGGCAGATGGTGGGAGGCAGGTAGGTAGAGGGGGCAGATGGTGGGAGGCAGGTAGGTAGAGGGGGCAGATGGTGGGAGGCAGGTAGGTAGAGGGGGCAGACGGTGGAAGGCAGGTAGGTAGAGGGGGCAGATGGTCGGTGGTAGGGAGGTAGGTAGAGGGGGCAGATGGTGGGTGGGAGGGAGGTAGGTAGAGGGGGCAGATGGTGGGTGGGAGGGAGGTAGGTAGAGGGGGCAGATGGCGGGAGGGAGGTAGGTAGAGGGGGCAGATGGCGGGAGGGAGGTAGGTAGAGGGGGCAGATGGCGGGAGGGAGGTAGGTAGAGGGGGCAGATGGCGGGAGGGAGGTAGGTAGAGGGGGCAGATGGAGGGAGGTAGAGGGGGCAGATGGTTGGAGGTAGGTAGGTAGAGGGGGCAGTTGGTTGGAGGCAGATAGGTAGCGGGCAGTGGGTGTGTGGCAGGTAGGTAGAGGTGCAGAGGATGGGGGATGACTGTGAGTGGAGGGAGGTGGCCGTGCATTGGGGGTGACCGTGAGTGGAGAAGGTGGCAGGGTAATAGATTGGAGCAGGTGAAGAAAGGAGGATAGATGTGCGGTGAATTGTAATCACTCGTTCCCCCCCTTCATCTTGAAGTTTTGATATTTTTGAGTCTGTCTGCACCCCCCCATCCTTTATGTCATCTCTTGACTCTTCCTTCTCTGGGACCTGATGACTTGTCACAACATCCCATGAGCTTCACTCCTCACTCTGTTCCTCCGTGGTCCTTTGTCCTCCCTGTACCTGCGTGGCGACAAGCAGCGACGAATCATCAGTCTTGCTCTTTCTCCAGGTTCTGGGCATTGAGGTGGACACTGTCAATTCTGTCCAGTTCTCCAATCACACTGGTAAGTCTGCAACTTTTCCCTTTGTGATGTTTGCTTTGTTTTGAATTAACGCCATGAACACCGCCCGCCTTGCTTGATCTAATTGATCGTCCTGCCCGTCCCGCTGGGTCTCAGTGACCCATCCTGCCCGTCCCGCTGGGTCTCAGTGACCCATCCTGCCCGTCCCGCTGGGTCTCAGTGACCCATCCTGCCCGTCCCGCTGGGTCTCAGTGACCCATCCTGCCCGTCCCGCTGGGTCTCAGTGACCCATCCTGCCCGTCCCGCTGGGTCTCAGTGACCCGTCCCGCTGGGTCTCTGTGACCCGTCCCGCTGGGTCTCTGTGACCCGTCCCGCTGGGTCTCAGTGACCCGTCCCGCTGGGTCTCAGTGACCCGTCCCGCTGGGTCTCAGTGACCCGTCCCGCTGGGTCTCAGTGACCCGTCCCGCTGGGTCTCAGTGACCCGTCCCGCTGGGTCTCAGTGACCCGTCCCGCTGGGTCTCAGTGACCCGTCCCGCTGGGTCTCAGTGACCCGTCCCGCTGGGTCTCAGTGACCCGTCCCGCTGGGTCTCAGTGACCCGTCCCGCTGGGTCTCAGTGACCCGTCCCGCTGGGTCTCAGTGACCCGTCCCGCTGGGTCTCCGTGACCCGTCCCGCTGGGTCTCCGTGACCCGTCCCGCTGGGTCTCCGTGACCCGTCCCGCTGGGTCTCCGTGACCCGTCCCGCTGGGTCTCAGTGACCCGTCCCGCTGGGTCTCAGTGACCCGTCCCGCTGGGTCTCAGTGACCCGTCCCGCTGGGTCTCAGTGACCCGTCCCGCTGGGTCTCAGTGACCCGTCCCGCTGGGTCTCAGTGACCCGTCCCGCCCGTCCCGCTGGGTCTCAGTGACCCGTCCCGCTGGGTCTCAGTGACCCGTCCCGCTGGGTCTCAGTGACCCGTCCCGCTGGGTCTCAGTGACCCGTCCCGCTGGGTCTCAGTGACCCGTCCCGCTGGGTCTCAGTGACCCGTCCCGCTGGGTCTCAGTGACCCGTCCCGCTGGGTCTCAGTGACCCGTCCCGCTGGGTCTCAGTGACCCGTCCCGCTGGGTCTCAGTGACCCGTCCCGCTGGGTCTCAGTGACCCGTCCCGCTGGGTCTCAGTGACCCGTCCCGCTGGGTCTCAGTGACCCGTCCCGCTGGGTCTCAGTGACCCGTCCCGCTGGGTCTCAGTGACCCGTCCCGCTGGGTCTCAGTGACCCGTCCCGCTGGGTCTCAGTGACCCGTCCCGCTGGGTCTCAGTGACCCGTCCCGCCCGTCCCGCTGGGTCTCAGTGACCCGTCCCGCCCGACCCGCTGGGTCTCAGTGACCCGTCCCGCCCGACCCGCTGGGTCTCAGTGACCCGTCCCGCTGGGTCTCAGTGACCCGTCCCGCTGGGTCTCAGTGACCCGTCCCGCTGGGTCTCAGTGACCCGTCCCGCTGGGTCTCAGTGACCCGTCCCGCTGGGTCTCAGTGACCCGTCCCGCTGGGTCTCAGTGACCCGTCCCGCTGGGTCTCAGTGACCCGTCCCGCTGGGTCTCAGTGACCCGTCCCGCTGGGTCTCAGTGACCCGTCCCGCTGGGTCTCAGTGACCCGTCCCGCTGGGTCTCAGTGACCCGTCCCGCTGGGTCTCAGTGACCCGTCCCGCCTGGTCTCAGTGACCCGTCCCGCCTGTCCCGCTGGGTCTCTGTGACCCGTCCCGCTGGGTCTCTGTGACCCGTCCCGCTGGGTCTCTGTGACCCGTCCCGCTGGGTCTCTGTGACCCGTCCCGCTGGGTCTCTGTGACCCGTCCCGCTGGGTCTCTGTGACCCGTCCCGCTGGGTCTCTGTGACCCGTCCCGCTGGGTCCCTGCTGCCCGTCCCGCTGGGTCTCTGTGACCCCTGCTGCCCGTCCCGCTGGGTCTCTGTGACCCCTGCTGCCCGTCCCGCTGGGTCTCTGTGACCCCTGCTGCCCGTCCTGACCTCCCAGGTTTCATCAAACCACTTCCTTCTCATCCTGGTGGGTATTTCTAACACCCCTCCTCCTAACCCGACCCCTCCGATGGGTATTTTCAAATGCCCTCACACTATTAACCATGATCCCTTCTCTTGACTCACTCTGGGCTTACTCTAGAAGTCTACCAGACTTTTTCATTTCCTTAGGTTACACTCACTGGAAAGGGCAGGTGCTCAATGCTGAGGAGCTGCAGGAACTGTACGAGGGTCTTAAACTGAACCAAGTGACACAATACGACTATGTGCTCACAGGTAAGAAGAATCTCTAGCCAGAACAGATTGGACATAGATTTAAGCTGTATATAGGTTAAATGTGTGTACTGACGGTATGCCATCGGGTAAGGGGTGTGTACTGACTGTATGCCATCGGGTTAGGGGTGTGTACTGACTGTATCCCATCGGGTTAGGGGTGTGTACTGACTGTATCCCATCGGGTTAGGGGTGTGTACTGACTGTATCCCATCGGGTTAGGGGTGTGTACTGACTGTATCCCATCGGGTTAGGGGTGTGTACTGACTGTATCCCATCGGGTTAGGGGTGTGTACTGACTGTATCCCATCGGGTTAGGGGTGTGTACTGACTGTATCCCATCGGGTTAGGGGTGTGTACTGACTGTATCCCATCGGGTTAGGGGTGTGTACTGACTGTATCCCATCGGGTTAGGGGTGTGTACTGACTGTATCCCATCGGGTTAGGGGTGTGTACTGACTGTATCCCATCGCTTTAGGGGTGTGTACTGACTGTATCCCATCGGGTTAGGGGTGTGTACTGACTGTATCCCATCGGGTTAGGGGTGTGTACCGACTGTATCCCATCGGGTTAGGGGTGTGTCCTGACTGTATCCCATCGGGTTAGGGGTGTGTACTGACTGTATCCCATCGGGTTAGGGGTGTGTACTGACTGTATCCCATCGGGTTAGGGGTGTGTACTGACTGTATCCCATCGGGTTAGGGGTGTGTACTGACTGTATCCCATCGGGTTAGGGGTGTGTACTGACTGTATCCCATCGGGTTAGGGGTGTGTACTGACGGTATGCCATCGGGTTAGGGGTGTGTACTGACTGTATCCCATCGGGTTAGGGGTGTGTACTGACTGTATCCCATCGGGTTAGGGGTGTGTACTGACTGTATCCCATCGGGTTAGGGGTGTGTACTGACTGTATCCCATCTGGTTAGGGGTGTGTACTGACTGTATCCCATCGGGTTAGGGGTGTGTACTGACTGTATCCCATCTGGTTAGGAGTGTGTACTGACTGTATGCCATCTGGTTAGGGGTGTGTACTGACTGTATCCCATCTGGTTAGGGGTGTGTACTGACTGTATCCCATCTGGTTAGGAGTGTGTACTGACTGTATCCCATCGGGTTAGGGGTGTGTACTGACTGTATCCCATCTGGTTAGGAGTGTGTACTGACTGTATCCCATCTGGTTAGGGGTGTGTACTGACTGTATCCCATCTGGTTAGGAGTGTGTACTGACTGTATGCCATTGGGTTAGGGGTGTGCACTGACTGTATCCCATCGGGTTAGGGGTGTGTACTGACTGTATCCCATCGGGTTAGGGGTGTGTACTGACTGTATCCCATCGGGTTAGGGGTGTGTACTGACTGTATCCCATCGGGTTAGAGGTGTGTACTGACTGTATCCCATCGGGTTAGAGGTGTGTACTGACTGTATCCCATCGGGTTAGGGGTGTGTACTGACTGTATCCCATCGGGTTAGAGGTGTGTACTGACTGTATCCCATCTGGTTAGGGGTGTGTACTGACTGTATCCCATCTGGTTAGGGGTGTGTACTGACTGTATCCCATCTGGTTAGGGGTGTGTACTGACTGTATCCCATCTGGTTAGGGGTGTGTACTGACTGTATCCCATCTGGTTAGGGGTGTGTACTGACTGTATCCCATCTGGTTAGGGGTGTGTACTGACTGTATCCCATCTGGTTAGGGGTGTGTACTGACTGTATCCCATCTGGTTAGGGGTGTGTACTGACTGTATCCCATCTGGTTAGGGGTGTGTACTGACTGTATCCCATCTGGTTAGGGGTGTGTACTGACTGTATCCCATCTGGTTAGGGGTGTGTACTGACTGTATCCCATCTGGTTAGGGGTGTGTACTGACTGTATCCCATCTGGTTAGGGGTGTGTACTGACTGTATCCCATCTGGTTAGGGGTGTGTACTGACTGTATCCCATCTGGTTAGGGGTGTGTACTGACTGTATCCCATCTGGTTAGGGGTGTGTACTGACTGTATCCCATCTGGTTAGGGGTGTGTACTGACTGTATCTCATCTGGTTAGGGGTGTGTACTGACTGTATCCCATCTGGTTAGGGGTGTGTACTGACTGTATCCCATCTGGTTAGGGGTGTGTACTGACTGTATCCCATCTGGTTAGGGGTGTGTACTGACTGTATCCCATCTGGTTAGAGGTGTGTACTGACTGTATCCCATCTGGTTAGGGGTGTGTACTGACTGTATCCCATCGGGTTAGGGGTGTGTACTGACTGTATCCCATCGGGTTAGGGGTGTGTACTGACTGTATGCCATCGGGTTAGGGGTGTGTACTGACTGTATGCCATCGGGTTAGGGGTGTGTACTGACTGTATGCCATCGGGTTAGGGGTGTGTACTGACTGTATGCCATCGGGTTAGGGGTGTGTACTGACTGTATGCCATCGGGTTAGGGGTGTGTACTGACTGTATGCCATCGGGTTAGGGGTGTGTACTGACTGTATGCCATCGGGTTAGGGGTGTGTACTGACTGTATGCCATCGGGTTAGGGGTGTGTACTGACTGTATGCCATCGGGTTAGGGGTGTGTACTGACTGTATGCCATCGGGTTAGGGGTGTGTACTGACTGTATGCCATCGGGTTAGGGGTGTGTACTGACTGTATGCCATCGGGTTAGGGGTGTGTACTGACTGTATGCCATCGGGTTAGGGGTGTGTACTGACTGTATGCCATCGGGTTAGGGGTGTGTACTGACTGTATGCCATCGGGTTAGGGGTGTGTACTGACTGTATGCCATCGGGTTAGGGGTGTGTACTGACTGTATGCCATCGGGTTAGGGGTGTGTACTGACTGTATGCCATCGGGTTAGGGGTGTGTACTGACTGTATGCCATCGGGTTAGGGGTGTGTACTGACTGTATGCCATCGGGTTAGGGGTGTGTACTGACTGTATGCCATCGGGTTAGGGGTGTGTACTGACTGTATGCCATCGGGTTAGGGGTGTGTACTGACTGTATGCCATCGGGTTAGGGGTGTGTACTGACTGTATGCCATCGGGTTAGGGGTGTGTACTGACTGTATGCCATCGGGTTAGGGGTGTGTACTGACTGTATGCCATCGGGTTAGGGGTGTGTACTGACTGTATGCCATCTGGTTAGGGGTGTGTACCGACTGTATCCCATCTGGTTAGGGGTGTGTACCGACTGTATCCCATCGGGTTAGGGGTGTGTACCGACTGTATCCCATCTGGTTAAGGGTGTGTACCGACTGTATGCCATCTGGTTAGGGGTGTGTACCGACTGTATCCCATCGGGTTAGGGGTGTGTACCGACTGTATCCCATCGGGTTAGGGGTGTGTACCGACTGTATGCCATCTGGTTAGGGGTGTGTACCGACTGTATGCCATCTGGTTAGGGGTGTGTACCGACTGTATGCCATCTGGTTAGGGGTGTGTACCGACTGTATGCCATCTGGTTAGGGGTGTGTACCGACTGTATGCCATCGGGTTAGGGGTGTGTACCGACTGTATGCCATCGGGTTAGGGGTGTGTACCGACTGTATGCCATCGGGTTAGGGGTGTGTACCGACTGTATGCCATCGGGTTAGGGGTGTGTACCGACTGTATGCCATCGGGTTAGGGGTGTGTACCGACTGTATGCCATCGGGTTAGGGGTGTGTACCGACTGTATGCCATCGGGTTAGGGGTGTGTACCGACTGTATCCCATCGGGTTAGGGGTGTGTACTGACTGTATGCCATCGGGTTAGGGGTGTGTACTGACTGTATGCCATCGGGTTAGGGGTGTGTACCGACTGTATGCCATCGGGTTAGGGGTGTGTACCGACTGTATGCCATCGGGTTAGGGGTGTGTACCGACTGTATCCCATCGGGTTAGGGGTGTGTACCGACTGTATCCCATCGGGTTAGGGGTGTGTACCGACTGTATCCCATCGGGTTAGGGGTGTGTACCGACTGTATCCCATCGGGTTAGGGGTGTGTACCGACTGTATCCCATCGGGTTAGGGGTGTGTACTGACTGTATGCCATCGGGTTAGGGGTGTGTACTGACCGGCTGATTGGATATGCTGAATTCTATATGCTGTCACTATTGATTTCTCAGTATTTGCTTTTTGTAGTATTTTTGGCTGTCCTCCTGTTCATATGGTTGGACGATATAGATTTGTTATTCTGAGGTTTGTTTTCTACAATGTAAAAAGATTTCCTGAAGTGGAGATTGTGTCTGTTTCATACAAAGGCTATTGGCCCTACCTTGACTGGCGTCCTATTTACTTTATTTGGCCCCTGGAGCTTCAATGGACCCTGGAAATTGAATATTGATTTGCAGTGTTGCATGCCATTGACGTCAGGTGATTTTAATACATTATGAGTTTTATTTATTTGCGACTGAGAGTCTGGTAGACTTTTTTTTTTTTACGGATTGCCACTGTGACAGAGTTCCCTGTACCCCAGCTAGGTACCTCCACAAAGGACCGCTTCCTAGCTGGAACAGGGGAAAACCTCAGCGCTTCTGCCCCAGTCGCCGTGTCTGGACTGGGGTCTTCCTGGAACAGAACAGGGGACTAGCTCTATTCCCTGCCAGGGACTGGACGACACACAGTCCTGGGAGCTCTAGTCCTTACAAGGGCTGTGACGGACCGTCTGGCACTCCGATTGGGTACCTCCGTCAACCGCTGCGTCCTAGTAATCCTTGAGTACCATAATCACCGTACTGGAACACCATAACCACCGCAAAGACCACAAACCGCTGCAGCTTAGTTGGGGTCTCGCTGTCCTCCACCCACCCTGGACCCAAGACCAGGATCCAGCTTCCAGTGGGTAGACCTCTCCTAGTCCCGAGAGCGAAGCAGGCTGCTCTTATAAGATCAATCGTTGTGATCCAAGGGAGTATAGTGATTATAGCAATCCCCCAGAGTGACTATAGCTCTCCAATCACCCAAACAGGAGCCTAGACTTCATGAAGGGTAAAACAAATCTCTTTAATGGAAGCCACAACTGGCCTTTTATGCAGGTCCCCATGCAAGGGGCACTTCCCCCTGGACCTGAGAGTAGACTGCAGTAAAAACAAATACACAATTACATTGGCTCTTAGGTCCAGGACGCTCCCATACAAAATAGGTCAATCCCTCCCCTATGACTGGGAGATAATTGCGTCAGCACTGAATTAAACTCCATTATCTCCACGCACAGAAAACGTACATTTTTCCAAAACCCACAAAATACCTTAAAACACACACAATCCTCACAAGTTACATCCCCTGTGTAGCAAAATCCACCTGGCTGTCCAGCATATTTCCCTTCCATTGTTTTCCCCATAGACTTCGTGTGAATTAAAACGTTTGTCTAATTGTACCCATAAATCGTACTGAAATACTTTATTCACCATACGAACACAAACTACCGAACACCGGACCACCTTGATGCAAAAGTGTGACTTCAATTAACCTCCCTGTTCGCTTAATTGAATTCCCCAGTGAAAAGCACAAACTCATTGTTAAAGTCCCTGGGTGGTCGCCATTTCGGGAGCCAAACACGTGGCGGCGGCCATCTTAAACTCCTGAACAGTGGTGTTTTGCCGTCGAGTGTCTGGAACTAAAATCGGACACTCGACTAAGCGAACACCGCTGAGACCTCCAGAGCTATGGAAGAGACTGATAGAAGCTCCCGAACGGCCTGCCGTTCAGTAGTTTAAATCCCACGAATAAGGGGATTCATCCGAATGCAAACACAGCTCTGGATGGCATTGAGTTCGGGACTTTTTAGACACAAAAAGAGACCGACCGCAAGGCCAAAACTCATGGAACTATTTTCGGCTACTGTTGCCTGTGCGGTCGGTCAAAACTTTACACCTCCATAACTCCCGAACCCCTGGTCCGATCTGGGTGATTTTTGAGTATGTTGCTCACCCAGATTAGGGGTGTACCTTATGTAGTTGGGGTACATCTAGAACTTGGGGAAAATTGTGTACCTTTTTAATTATGCTTGTGGCGAAACCAACTTCGCCACTGTGAACTGGAGAAGCCTGGTTGCTAGCCTCCTGCCCTGCGACTATGGCCCCTGGACATATTGTACTATAAAAACTATATTTGGGCATGTAATAATCTATATTACTGCTACTGGGCCTTTAAGGGCCATCCGTGGACCTATTGGGACTTTTGGGATACTGTACCTTTAAGACTGTGGAGCGTAGTACAGTAATCCTGCCTTTAATCCTTTAATGTCATGTATGTATTTATGTGTGCAGTTAACCTGGGTTATATATATGCAGCATTCATCTGATTGTTCGGTAGAATCACTCCATTCATTGTATTGAGGAAACTACCGAACAACCAGACCACCCAGGACTAAGTGTGCCTCCAATTACCGTTTGCAACAATGTTGCAAATGGGTAATTGGCAATCAGTGCAGTGTGGTCTTTGTCCTCTGGGTGGCCGCCATTCAGGAAACTAACACGTGGCGGCGGCCATCTTTAACTACCGAACAGCGGTGTTTTGCCGTCGAGCGTCTGGAACTAAAATCGGACACTCGACTAGGCAAACACCGCTGAGACCTCCAGACTTCCAGGATTTCGTGGGGAAACTACCGAACGGCCCGCCGTTCAGTAGAAAGAAACGTACGAACTAGGGGATTCATGCGAATCCCCCTTAGTCTCTATAACACCAGTAATTCGTCTATTTCATTCACTTGTTTGTGACCGACCGCAGGGCCAAAATGCATGGAACTGTTTTCGGATACTTTACCCATGCGGTCGGTCAATACTTTAAAGTCCCATAACTCCCGAACCGTTTATCCGAATGGGCTGATTTTAACGTATGTTGTTCCCCCAGACTAGGGCTATCTGGAGATATTGGATTTGTGGATGTACCCCAAGTATTTAGGGTACATCCAAAACTTGGGTAAAACTATGTCCCTGTTAATTGTGTTAACAGATATGTTGGAGGGAGGAGATGTGTGGGTTGTACCTTAAACTGGATTGGTGTACTGTAAACCCCTCCCTTGCATGGGAGAATCTCATATAAGCCTGTGTGTGAATAAATCAGTGTTGTTGCTGTTTAACCCTGAAGCTGGAGTGTGTCTCTTTCTTGGGGGGAAAGGGGACTGTATGCCGACTGCCAGGAGTGTAAGCTGTTCGTATTGCTTTTCCTGTTCGGCTGCTTCCAGGGTTCGTGTGTCTGCTGTTCGAGAGTTGGTGAATCCGTGCAGTTTGGGAGTTCGGGAAATTGGTGTTTATAGTAGCTGCTGGTCTATGGAAAAGGGGATTATCGCCTAAACTGGGTTTTATCCCCTTGTGTGCAAAACGGTCCGTTACAATGCTAAATGTTTATCTGAGGGGAGGAGATGTGTGGGTTGTACCTTGTACCCGATTGGTTATTGTAATAATTATGGTGGGTGTCTCCCTTGCATGGGAGGATTGCATAAAAGCAGGGGTTGTGTGATTAAAGATGAGTTCTGCTCCTGATACTGTGTGTCGTCCAGTTATTGGGAAACGTGATTGGATATTCTTGGATTATATTGCTTATGGTGCCTGCTACTCTATTGGATTTACTACTCGTTCCTGAACTATTCTAAGATACCAGCGGAAATAGGCTGTGGGAGACCAGCTCTCCGCTACACCCTGATAGCCCCGATCTGAGGGACCAACATCCAAAAATCACCCAGATCGTTTCAGGGTTCAGGATTTCCATGGAAGTCATAATTTTGACCAACCGTGCACATGGTCCTATGCCCAAAACAGTTCCAGGGAATCAGGGCTAACGGTCAGTCTCTCTTTCTGGAGTACAAAAATCACGTGAACGGAGCCTTTTAAAGTGCTTTGGGCAAGGTATATTGCAGAGCCCATAGTCTTGAGGCAGGATGCTGGCAAGCAGGCTGCTCCAGGAGCTCATGGCAAACGACCAGACCACAGGTCGTTTGTCACAAGGACTTTCCCCACTGAATCCTCCCCGACCTGGAACAAGGTGCTGAGCAGTGATTATAGCCCTTTCCCTCCCAGTAACTAGACGACACATAGTTCTGGGAGTACAACTGGTTTAACCCCTTAAGGACCAAACTTCTGGAATAAAAGGGAATCATGACGTGTCACACATGTCGTGTGTCCTTAAGGGGTTAAGAGAGGCAAACATAAAAATACCAAAAACATAATAAAAACATAAAATAACCTCACAAATAATACATCTTTAAATAGCCCTGATCTGAGCGCCCAGGTTCGCCAAATAGTGCTCAGATCTGTGCAGTGTAGGTGAAACGCCATGTGTTAAAATTTTGACCTTCCGCACACGTGGTCCTATGCCCATAATAGTTCCAGGGCGTTTGGTGCTTTTGCCGGTCAACTTTCGGGAGCTCCTGTGGCCCAATACGGGGTGCTTTGCCTGGATCTTGGGTAGCGTTTGTTCCCCTTAGTCTTAGGCACCTTCCCTCCAAAGAGCGCTCTCCTGGCGGATTTCGAAGTGGTTCAAAACCCCGAACCAAGTTTTCTGGGAACCGCACAGTCACCTCATGCCGAAAATTTGTTCCATAGCGGTCTCGGCTTAGTACCGCTGGGACTATTTGTGGGTTTGGTTCATGCGAACAGACACCTGAGAGCCAGCGTTCGGTTTCATTCAAATGAAGGGAAAGTGCTGAACCAGGGGCACCCAGGGAAAGCTGTTAATGGCGGCTAGGCAGAGTAACTCCCAAACGGTTGTGACAAACTGCCATTTGCCACTGGGCATTGGAGAGGACTGATCGCTAGCCTCCTGCCCTGCGACTATGGCCCTGGGATGTATTGCCCTTTAAGAACTGCATTTGGGCATAATGGAGTTTTATAATGCTGTTCCTGGCCCTTTAAATACTTTGGAGCAGTGTTACAACTTTTAAACTGGCACTTCGGATGCAGCCGAAGTCGTCGAAGTGGCCGCCATTCGACAAACTAACACGTGGCCATTTTAACTTATTCAAACGCGGTCAGCGGTGTGTGCAGCCAAATCTATGGAACTTTTTTCGGCTACCCAATTGCACGAACACCGCTGGCCCGTACCTTCTACGTTACTTCGACACTGCAGCTGGAGACTAAGTCCCGTTCGAAGATTCAAACGCTCGTTCGAATGGGACTTAGTCATTTTCTCGGTGCAAAATATACCGACCGCACAGCCCAAATCTATGGAACTGTTTTTGGCATGAAAATGTGCTTGCGGTCGGTCAAAAGTGACTTATACCTATCTCCCGAATGGCTGAACGGATTTGAATGATTTTTGGGTATGTTTGTATGTGGAATGTGCTGATTAAGAATATGTAACTGTTATTAATATTGGATGTATGGTTTTAGAGTTATGAAAGTTGGGTAAAAAGTATGTTTTAAACTGTACGGATAATTGGCTTACCTCTCAGGCTAAGGGGAGGAGATGTGTGGGATGTAACCATTGTGTGATTGGGTAATGTTTAATTGGATGTGGGCGTCTCCCTTGCAGGGGATATTTGCATAAAAGCAGAGTGTGTGCCATTAAACCTGAGTTCTTCTTGACCCTCAACACGTAGTCTTGTCTCGTGATTGGAGGGGACAGCTATATTCACACTGGGGATTGCTATGCGCTGCATACTCCCTGGAGCTTTAATCACTTAGCTCTTTTGAGAGTTTGATCCTGTTACGCTCTCCTTGGAGGAGAGGTCTTCCCCACACGGTCCTGGATGCTGGAGGTTCATACAGGGTGGAAGGAAGACGGCGCGGCTCCAGTTAAGCTACGGCGGTTGTGGAGTCTGCGCCTCAGGAAGCGCTAGGAGCATCCGTCAACGGAAGGTGTCCGTTACAACGGTGTCCCAGACCTGGACCATAGTCAGTGGGCAGGAGGCCAGCTTCTACACTCCTCCAGGAGTTCCTTGCAAATGTACGTGGGAAGGAGCATTTGCCACACCCTTTCGATGTTTAGGGTCTCCTGTCCCATTGTACAGCAGTATGGAATTTGCTGGCGCTTTATAAATAATATAATAACCAGAATTCCACTGAGAGCAACTTAGTGACTTCCTAAGGCCTTGTGGCGTTATCCTTCAACTGTTTACAAAGAGTCATCCCACTGATGATGGACCTTTTGCAATGTTGTATGCATAAGTGAGCACAGGAATGTGTGCAATGTAAACCATGTGTCCGTTTCTTAATGGATCAGTTAATCTGCTAGAAATGTATAAACTTGTACTCCGGTTAATCTTCATCATGAGACTTCTCTAAACTGCGCAACAGACCTAAATCTGTCACATATAGGAGAAACATAATCCTAATTTCTTTTTATCACGTTTGCAGCTGTAAAATGAAACCTTTACCAAGGAAATGTATTATAACTGCAGCTGTTATGGTGTAAGGAGGTCCCCTGTCTCCCCGCACACGGTGTATTATAACTGCAGCTATAAGGTTATGGTGTAAGGAGGTCCCCTGTCTCCCCGCACACAGTGTATTATAACTGCAGCTATAAGGTTATGGTGTAAGGAGGTCCCCTGTCTCCCCGCACACAGTGTTTTATAACTGCAGCTATAAGGTTATGATGTAAGAAGGTCCCCTGTCTCCCCGCACACAGTGTTTTATAACTGCAGCTATAAGGTTATGGTGTAAGGAGGTCCCATGTCTCCCCGCACACAGCGTATTATAACTGCAGCTATAAGGTTATGGTTTAAGTAGGTCCCCTGTCTCCCGGCACACAGTGTATTATAACTGCAGCTATAAGGTTATGGTGTAAGGAGGTCCTCTGTCTCCATACACAGTGTATTATAACTGCAGCTATAAGGTTATGGTGTAAGGAGGTCCCCTGTCTCCCGGCACACAGTGTATTATAACTGCAGCTATAAGGTTATGGTGTAAGGAGGTCCCCTGTCTCCCCACATACAGTGTATTATAACTGCAGCTATAAGGTTATGGTGTAAGGAGGTCCCCTGTCTCCCCGCACACAGTGTATTATAACTGCAGCTATAAGGTTATGGTGTAAGGAGATCCCCTGTCTCCCCGCACACGGTGTATTATAACTGCAGCTATAAGGTTATGGAGTAAGGAGGTCCCCTGTCTCCCCGCACACAGTGTATTATAACTGCAGCTATAAGGTTATGGTTTAAGGAGGTCCCCTGTCTCCCCGCACACGGTGTATAACTGCAGCTATAAGGTTATGGTTTAAGGAGGTCCCCTGTCTCCCCTGCACACAGCGTATTATAACTGCAGCTATAAGGTTATGGAGTAAGGAGGTCCCCTGTCTCCCCGCACACAGTGTATTTAACAGCAGCTATAAGGTTATGGTGTAAGGAGGTCCCCTGTCTCCCCGCACACAGTGTATTTAACAGCAGCTATAAGGTTATGGTGTAAGGAGGTCCCCTGTCTCGCCGCACACAGTGTATTATAACTGCAGCTATAAGGTTATGGTGTAAGGAGGTCCCCTGTCTCCCCACATACAGTGTATTATAACTGCAGCTATAAGGTTATGGTGTAAGGAGGTCCCCTGTCTCCCCGCACACAGTGTATTATAACTGCCGCTATAAGGTTATGGTTTAAGTAGGTCCCCTGTCTCCCGGCACACAGTGTATTATAACTGCAGCTATAAGGTTATGGTGTAAGGAGGTCCCCTGTCTCCCCACACACAGTGTATTATAACTGCAGCTATAAGGTTATGGTTTAAGGAGGTCCCCTGTCTCCCCGCACACGGTGTATAACTGCAGCTATAAGGTTATGGTTTAAGGAGGTCCCCTGTCTCCCCTGCACACAGCGTATTATAACTGCAGCTATAAGGTTATGGAGTAAGGAGGTCCCCTGTCTCCCCGCACACAGTGTATTTAACAGCAGCTATAAGGTTATGGTGTAAGGAGGTCCCCTGTCTCCCCGCACACAGTGTATTTAACAGCAGCTATAAGGTTATGGTGTAAGGAGGTCCCCTGTCTCGCCGCACACAGTGTATTATAACTGCAGCTATAAGGTTATGGTGTAAGGAGGTCCCCTGTCTCCCCGCACACAGTGTATTATAACTGCCGCTATAAGGTTATGGTTTAAGTAGGTCCCCTGTCTCCCGGCACACAGTGTATTATAACTGCAGCTATAAGGTTATGGTGTAAGGAGGTCCCCTGTCTCCCCACACACAGTGTATTATAACTGCAGCTATAAGGTTATGGTTTAAGGAGGTCCCCTGTCTCCCCACACACAGTGTATTATAACAGCAGCTATAAGGTTATGGTGTAAGGAGATCCCCTGTCTCCCCGCACACGGTGTATTATAACTGCAGCTATAAGGTTATGGAGTAAGGAGGTCCCCTGTCTCCCCGCACACAGTGTATTATAACTGCAGCTATAAGGTTATGGTTTAAGGAGGTCCCCTGTCTCCCCGCACACGGTGTATAACTGCAGCTATAAGGTTATGGTTTAAGGAGGTCCCCTGTCTCCCCTGCACACAGCGTATTATAACTGCAGCTATAAGGTTATGGAGTAAGGAGGTCCCCTGTCTCCCCGCACACAGTGTATTTAACAGCAGCTATAAGGTTATGGTGTAAGGAGATCCCCTGTCTCCCCGCACACAGTGTATTTAACAGCAGCTATAAGGTTATGGTGTAAGGAGGTCCCCTGTCTCGCCGCACACAGTGTATTATAACTGCAGCTATAAGGTTATGGTGTAAGGAGGTCCCCTGTCTCCCCGCACACAGTGTATTATAACTGCAGCTATAAGGTTATGGTGTAAGGAGGTCCCCTGTCTCCCTGCACACAGTGTATTATAACTGCAGCTATAAGGTTATGGTGTAAGGAGGTCCCCTGTCTCCCCGCACACAGTGTATTATAACTGCAGCTATAAGGTTATGGTGTAAGGAGGTCCCCTGTCTCCCCGCACACAGTGTATTATAACTGCAGCTATAAGGTTATGGTGTAAGGAGGTCCCCTGTCTCCCCGCACACAGTGTATTATAACTGCAGCTATAAGGTTATGGTGTAAGGAGGTCCCCTGTCTCCCCGCACACAGTGTATTATAACTGCAGCTATAAGGTTATGGTGTAAGGAGGTCCCCTATCTCCTCGCACAGTGTATTATAACTGCAGCTATAAGGTTATGGTGTAAGGAGGTCCATGTCTCCCCGCACACAGTGTGTTATAACTGCAGCTATAAGGTTATGGTGTAAGGAGGTCCCCTGTCCATGTAAGTCTTCAGTTACCTTGACCTCTGTCCAATATACAGGTCTATATGATTTACAAAGAACACTTTTGTAACACACTAATCTCCAAAACATTTTTCATTTTATTAAGTAATGAGATTAATGAGACCAAACTGGCTGAGCTTAGCAACAAATTCCTTAAGTTACTAATTAAAAAACCCTCCCTTAGATTAATCTGACGAGCATGCAAAGCTGCTGCTCCTTGTGTAACATGGGATAATGCCACTACTTGCCCAAAGGGGGGCGCTCTTGTAGAGGAGTATAGTTAGATCTAATTGCAAACATCATCCTGATGAAGGCACAAGATCAGTAGATGAATGTATTGTGAACCCACCAGACCACCTGGTGATAGACCCAGCTTCCTCTAGGAAAATGCAAACATTGACCACAAGGTAAGAAAGCAATAAACTTTGCCTTTTAGATCACAAAACATCCATATGAAGGTGCCACCAGCTGTACGGATCTAGCCGCATATCTTCCTGTCTAAGCCTCTAGGCTAGCAAATCAAATGTGGTTGCTGTAAAAATTATTTTTTTAAATGCTTGACTTTAATTGAAAGTAATTATAACCCCGAATTTGTGTGCTACAAAATTAAGATCTTTCCCACGAAACACAAAAACTTAAAGGGACACTCTAACCATCAATACGTCAGCTTAGTGAAATGGTTTTGGTGTATAGACCATGCCCCTGCAGTCTCTGCCATTTAGGAGTTAAATACATTTGATTGTGCAACCCTAGTCACATATACGCTGACTGAGACTCCACACTACATACTTCCTGATAAAGTGTCTAAAGAGCTTATCTTCCCTGACTGCACCGAATGTGTTTAATTTAAACATGTCCTATCTCCTGCTAGAACCTGCGTCTGCCTCCTATGTGTGATTTAAGGTTCTGTTAACAGATGAGGAGATGAGCAATTCTAAAGTTAACACACTGTGCTGTAAGATCTGACTGAAAATGAAACATTTTTTCCATTGTGGCTGTGTAAGTCACAGACAAGGGAGGTGTGGCAAGGGCGGAATAAATAGTGTTTTAACTCCTAAATGGCAGAGAATTGATCAATGTTCTATACACCAAAACCACTTCATTAAGCTAAAGTTGTTTAGAATGCCACCCATGCACAGTTAGATCCAGTAAAATCTGGACATATCAAACTGTGTAATGAAAGCCCAATAAAGCATTTCTTAAATTGTAATAATCAGGAGGCCATCGACAACAAATTGATCAGCAACAAGAGAATTGATGCAAACAGGAGATTGTTTACCTTACAGAGACATGCTCTGACTCTCCGAGACCAGTTACAATAATCAAGCAGTTTATAGTAACTGGTCATTACCACTTGGGGATTTGAGATCCATCCTGCTGGCTTTCACCAGCCACTGATTCCTCTTTCTGGAAACCAAATGCAAGATGCTACAACCTATAGCGGGCACGTTTCACAACCTCTTGTACCATGTCCATCTGTCCCTACGAGGAGAACTGAGTCTGGCTTTCAGGGTAAACTTTGTTTGTCTTTTGCTTTGTTTAACAGAGTGAGGAGGCGTTATTTCTACGTAGGTTCTGAATGGAAGTACATTTACCAGTCTGTCAGCGAGAAAGATGAAGGGGCCCTCAGAAAGCAAAGACTGAATTGGAGGTGGAATCCTCCTGATAATGCTGTCTTAATTACCATTTATCCATCTCCCGCTTTGCTGCTAATTGTTGGTTGCCCCTTGTTCAGTGATAATGTCGTTACGGTTGGGGTGCCTGTTCTGCCATTGGGACTCAGGGGTGCCGATGATTTCTGGTTATTGTAGTCATCTGGGGTGATGGTTAGAGCCTTGTTTCTGGTAGAGTCGTAGTCATGTCCCCTATGTTTATATTGTACTTTTGTCTTTCCAGGTTATACTCGAGATTCTTCTTTCCTAGCCAGGGTCGTCGATATTGTGCAGGAACTAAAACAACAAAATCCACAGCTGGTCTATGGTAACATGTTAACTTATAATTAACCGCATTGTTTATTTAATAGGAAGATAGGCAGTGAAAGGGCAGGGGATGGTAGTGCTGGTGGGTAGTGGCTATGCGGTGCACCATTACTGGAGTTGAATGTTGGAATCTGTAGAAGTGGTAGATAAGGGGTTCATAGTGCAGTGTGTGAAACATTGGCAAGTGTCAGAATACTCGTTGGCTACAATGTTGGGGCTTATCAAAATGTCAATGGTTCAGCATTTGAACGAACCAAAAGGCAGAGGGACAATGAAAACATTAACAAAAGGGCAGGGTGTGCTTGGTTTGTTTTAATGTAACATTATGGACGAAGTGTTCTAGGCAATTGGCAGGGTGGTGGGCTGAAAGTGTTGCAGATAATGAGGAGCTGGCTGGTGAAATGGAAGGGTTGCAGGTAACTGGCAAGGTAGTGGTGTTTTGATGTTACAAATAACATGGAGCAAGGTGGTGGGATGTTGATGTTGTAGGTAACTAGCAAGGTGGTGGGATGTTGATGTTGCAGGTAACTAGCAGGGTGGTGGGATGTTGATGTTGCAGGTAACTAGCAAGGTGGTGGGATGTTGATGTTGCAGGTAACTAGCAGGGTGGTGGGATGTTGATGTTGCAGGTAACTAGCAGGGTGGTGGGATGTTGATGTTGCAGGTAACTAGCAGGGTGGTGGGATGTTGATGTTGCAGGTAACTAGCAGGGTGGTGGGATGTTGATGTTGCAGGTAACTAGCAGGGTGGTGGGATGTTGATGTTGCAGGTAACTAGCAAGGTGGTGGGATGTTGATGTTGCAGGTAACTAGCAGGGTGGTGGGATGTTGATGTTGCAGGTAACTAGCAGGGTGGTGGGATGTTGATGTTGCAGGTAACTAGCAGGGTGGTGGGATGTTGATGTTGCAGGTAACTAGCAGGGTGGTGGGATGTTGATGTTGCAGGTAACTAGCAGGGTGGTGGGATGTTGATGTTGCAGGTAAATAGCAAGGTGGTGGGATGTTGATGCTGCAGGTAACTAGCAAGGTGGTGGGATGTTGATGTTGCAGGTAACTAGCAAGGTGGTGGGGTGGTAGTGTTGCTGGTAACCTGCAGGGTTGACATCTTGGTGGCTGATTAGTTGGTTTGTTGGGGTGGTAATGGGCACATTAAAGTAGTTTATGGAAGGAGGTGTGCTTGTAGTGTTGGTGTTAATGGATAGGGTGGTGGGTGGGAGTGCTGGTGATAACGGGCACAGTACCTGGTTTGTATTAGTCATATTAAAGTGTTGGTAGTTTATGAATGAAGGTGTGCTTGAAATGTTGGTGAGAACAGATGGGGATCTGCTGTAAACACTCCATGTTCCTGTTTCTCTCTCGTTCCTCAGTCTGTGATCCTGTTCTTGGAGATAAGTGGAACGGCGAGGGCTCCATGGTATGAATGCTGTCCTTTTAAACCTTAATCCCTGAACCATCCCCAGTTTAAACCCTCTAGTCCAGTAATCTGACCCTTCCAGTGTCTCTGCCCCCGTTACTCATTATTTAAACCCTCTAGTCCAGTAATCTGACCCTTCCAGTGTCTCTGCCCCCGTTACTCATTATTTAAACCTGCTAGTTCAGTAATCTGACCCTTCCAGTGTCTCATTATTTAAACCCTCTAGTTCAATAATCTGACCCTTCCAGTGTCTCTACCCCCGTTACTCATTATTTAAATCCTCTAGTTCAGTAATCTGACCCTTCCAGTGTCTCTGACCCCCGTTACTCATTATTTAAACCCTCTAGTCCAGTCATCTGACCCTTCCAGTGTCTCTGCCCCCGTTACTCATTATTTAAACCTGCTAGTTCAGTAATCTGACCCTTCCAGTGTCTCATTATTTAAACCCTCTAGTTCAATAATCTGACCCTTCCAGTGTCTCTACCCCCGTTACTCATTATTTAAATCCTCTAGTTCAGTAATCTGACCCTTCCAGTGTCTCTGACCCCCGTTACTCATTATTTAAACCCGCTAGTTCAGTAATCTGACCCTTCCAGTGTCTCATTATTTAAACCCTCTAGTTCAGTAATCTGACCCTTCCAGTGTCTCTGCCCCCGTTACTCATTATTTAAACCCTCTAGTCCAGTAATCTGACCCTTCCAGTGTCTCTGCCCCGTTACTCATTATTTAAACCCTCTAGTTCAGTAATCTGACCCTCCCAGTGTCTCTGCCCCGTTACTCATTATTTAAACCCTCTAGTTCAGTAATCTGATCCTTCCAGTGTCTCTGCCCCCGTTACTCATTATTTAAACCCTCTAGTTCAGTAATCTGACCCTTCCAGTGTGTCTGTCCCCGTTACTCTTTATTTAAACCCTCTAGTCCAGTAATCTGACCCTTCCAGTGTCTCTGCCCCCCCCGTTACTCATTATTTAAACCCTCTAGTTCATTAATCTGACCCTTCACGTGTCTCTGACCCCCGTTACTCATTATTTAAACCCTCTAGTTCATTAATCTGACCCTTCCAGTGTCTCTGACCCCCGTTACTCATTATTTAAATCCTCTAGTTCATTAATCTGACCCTTCCAGTGTCTCTGACCCCCGTTACTCATTATTTAAACCCGCTAGTTCAGTAATCTGACCCTTCCAGTGTCTCTGCCCCGTTACTCATTATTTAAACCCGCTAGTTCAGTAATCTGACCCTTCCAGTGTCTCTGACCCCCGTTACTCATTATTTAAACCCGCTAGTTCAGTAATCTGACCCTTCCAGTGTCTCTGCCCCGTTACTCATTATTTAAACCCGCTAGTTCAGTAATCTGACCCTTCCAGTGTGTCTGTCCCCCGTTACTCTTTATTTAAACCCTCTAGTCCAGTAATCTGACCCTTCCAGTGTCTCTGCCCCCCCCCCCCCCCCCCCCCCCGTTACTCATTATTTAAACCCTCTAGTTCAATAATCTGGCCCTTCCAGTGTCTCTGCCCCCGTTACTCATTATTTAAACCCTCTAGTCCAGTAATCTGATCCTTCCAGTGTCTCTACCCCCGTTACTCATTATTTAAATCCTCTAGTTCAGTAATCTGACCCTTCCAGTGTCTCTGACCCCCGTTACTCATTATTTAAACCCTCTAGTCCAGTCATCTGACCCTTCCAGTGTCTCTGCCCCCGTTACTCATTATTTAAACCTGCTAGTTCAGTAATCTGACCCTTCCAGTGTCTCATTATTTAAACCCTCTAGTTCAATAATCTGACCCTTCCAGTGTCTCTACCCCCGTTACTCATTATTTAAATCCTCTAGTTCAGTAATCTGACCCTTCCAGTGTCTCTGACCCCCGTTACTCATTATTTAAACCCTCTAGTCCAGTCATCTGACCCTTCCAGTGTCTCTGCCCCCGTTACTCATTATTTAAACCTGCTAGTTCAGTAATCTGACCCTTCCAGTGTCTCATTATTTAAACCCTCTAGTTCAATAATCTGACCCTTCCAGTGTCTCTACCCCCGTTACTCATTATTTAAATCCTCTAGTTCAGTAATCTGACCCTTCCAGTGTCTCTGACCCCCGTTACTCATTATTTAAACCCGCTAGTTCAGTAATCTGACCCTTCCAGTGTCTCATTATTTAAACCCTCTAGTTCAGTAATCTGACCCTTCCAGTGTCTCTGCCCCCGTTACTCATTATTTAAACCCTCTAGTCCAGTAATCTGACCCTTCCAGTGTCTCTGCCCCGTTACTCATTATTTAAACCCTCTAGTTCAGTAATCTGACCCTCCCATTGTCTCTGCCCCGTTACTCATTATTTAAACCCTCTAGTTCAGTAATCTGATCCTTCCAGTGTCTCTGCCCCCGTTACTCATTATTTAAACCCTCTAGTTCAGTAATCTGACCCTTCCAGTGTGTCTGTCCCCGTTACTCTTTATTTAAACCCTCTAGTCCAGTAATCTGACCCTTCCAGTGTCTCTGCCCCCCCCGTTACTCATTATTTAAACCCTCTAGTTCATTAATCTGACCCTTCCAGTGTCTCTGACCCCCGTTACTCATTATTTAAACCCTCTAGTTCATTAATCTGACCCTTCCAGTGTCTCTGACCCCCGTTACTCATTATTTAAATCCTCTAGTTCATTAATCTGACCCTTCCAGTGTCTCTGACCCCCGTTACTCATTATTTAAACCCGCTAGTTCAGTAATCTGACCCTTCCAGTGTCTCTGCCCCGTTACTCATTATTTAAACCCGCTAGTTCAGTAATCTGACCCTTCCAGTGTGTCTGTCCCCCGTTACTCTTTATTTAAACCCTCTAGTCCAGTAATCTGACCCTTCCAGTGTCTCTGCCCCCCCCCCCCCCCCTGTTACTCATTATTTAAACCCTCTAGTTCAATAATCTGGCCCTTCCAGTGTCTCTGCCCCCGTTACTCATTATTTAAACCCTCTAGTCCAGTAATCTGATCCTTCCAGTGTCTCTGCCCCCGTTACTCATTATTTAAACCCTCTAGTTCAGTAATCTGACCCTTCCAGTGTCTCTGCCCCCGTTACTCATTATTTAAACCCTCTAGTCCAGTAATCTGACCCTTCCAGTGTCTCTGCCCTCGTTACTCATTATTTAAACCTGCTAGTTCAGTAATCTGACCCTTCCAGTGTCTCATTATTTAAACCCTCTAGTTCAATAATCTGACCCTTCCAGTGTCTCTACCCCCGTTACTCATTATTTAAATCCTCTAGTTCAGTAATCTGACCCTTCCAGTGTCTCTGACCCCCGTTACTCATTATTTAAACCCGCTAGTTCAGTAATCTGACCCTTCCAGTGTCTCATTATTTAAACCCTCTAGTTCAGTAATCTGACCCTTCCAGTGTCTCTGCCCCCGTTACTCATTATTTAAACCCTCTAGTCCAGTAATCTGACCCTTCCAGTGTCTCTGCCCCGTTACTCATTATTTAAACCCTCTAGTTCAGTAATCTGACCCTCCCAGTGTCTCTGCCCCGTTACTCATTATTTAAACCCTCTAGTTCAGTAATCTGATCCTTCCAGTGTCTCTGCCCCGTTACTCATTATTTAAACCCTCTAGTCCAGTAATCTGACCCTTCCAGTGTCTCTGACCCCCGTTACTCATTATTTAAACCCTCTAGTTCATTAATCTGACCCTTCCAGTGTCTCTGACCCCCGTTACTCATTATTTAAATCCTCTAGTTCATTAATCTGACCCTTCCAGTGTCTCTGACCCCCGTTACTCATTATTTAAACCCGCTAGTTCAGTAATCTGACCCTTCCAGTGTCTCTGCCCCGTTACTCATTATTTAAACCCGCTAGTTCAGTAATCTGACCCTTCCAGTGTCTCTGACCCCCGTTACTCATTATTTAAACCCGCTAGTTCAGTAATCTGACCCTTCCAGTGTCTCTGCCCCGTTACTCATTATTTAAACCCGCTAGTTCAGTAATCTGACCCTTCCAGTGTGTCTGTCCCCCGTTACTCTTTATTTAAACCCTCTAGTCCAGTAATCTGACCCTTCCAGTGTCTCTGCCCCCCCCCCCCCCCCCCCGTTACTCATTATTTAAACCCTCTAGTTCAATAATCTGGCCCTTCCAGTGTCTCTGCCCCCGTTACTCATTATTTAAACCCTCTAGTCCAGTAATCTGATCCTTCCAGTGTCTCTGCCCCCGTTACTCATTATTTAAACCCTCTAGTTCAGTAATCTGACCCTTCCAGTGTCTCTGCCCCCGTTACTCATTATTTAAACCCTCTAGTCCAGTAATCTGACCCTTCCAGTGTCTCTGCCCCGTTACTCATTATTTAAACCCTCTAGTCCAGTAATCTGACCCTTCCAGTGTCTCTGACCCCGTTACTCCTTATTTAAACCCGCTAGTTCAGTAATCTGACCCTTCCAGTGTCTCTGACCCCCGTTACTCATTATTTAAACCCGCTAGTTCAGTAATCTGACCCTTCCAGTGTCTCTGCCCCCGTTACTCATTATTTAAACCCTCTAGTCCAGTAATCTGACCCTTCCAGTGTCTCTGCCCCGTTACTCATTATTTAAACCTGCTAGTTCAGTAATCTGACCCTTCCAGTGTCTCATTATTTAAACCCTCTAGTTCAATAATCTGACCCTTCCAGTGTCTCTACCCCCGTTACTCATTATTTAAACCCGCTAGTTCAGTATTCTGACCCTTCCAGTGTCTCATTATTTAAACCCTCTAGTTCAGTAATCTGACCCTTCCGGTGTCTCTGACCCCCGTTACTCATTATTTAAACCCTCTAGTCCAGTAATCTGACCCTTCCAGTGTCTCTGCCCCGTTACTCATTATTTAAACCCTCTAGTTCAGTAATCTGACCCTTCCAGTGTCTCTGCCCCCGTTACTCATTATTTAAACCCTCTAGTTCAGTAATCTGACCCTTCCAGTGTGTCTGTCCCCCGTTACTCTTTATTTAAACCCTCTAGTCCAGTAATCTGACCCTTCCAGTGTCTCTGCCCCCCCGTTACTCATTATTTAAACCCTCTAGTTCAATAATCTGACCCTTCCAGTGTCTCTGACCCCCGTTACTCATTATTTAAACCCTCTAGTTCATTAATCTGACCCTTCCAGTGTCTCTGACCCCCGTTACTCATTATTTAAACCCGCTAGTTCAGTAATCTGACCCTTCCAGTGTCTCTGCCCCCGTTACTCATTATTTAAACCCTCTAGTTCAATAATCTGACCCTTCCAGTGTCTCTGCCCCCGTTACTCATTATTTAAACCCTCTAGTTCAGTAATCTGACCCTTCCAGTGTCTCTGCCCCCTTTACTCATTATTTAAACCCTCTAGTTCAATAATCTGACCCTTCCAGTGTCTCTGCCCCCGTTACTCATTATTTAAACCCTCTAGTTCAATAATCTGACCCTTCCAGTGTCTCTGCCCCCGTTACTCATTATATAAACCCTCTAGTTCAATAATCTGACCCTTCCAGTGTCTCTGCCCCCGTTACTCATTATTTAAACCCTTACTTTTCCTCAGTACGTCCCAGAGGAACTGCTTCCAGTCTATAAGGATTTGGTGATCCCTGTGGCAGATATCATTACTCCAAACCAGTTTGAGGCAGAGTAAGTGCAATATTAATTAATATATATATAATTTATTTATTTTAATTCGCTATGTTGTATAATAATAAAACAGTTCAACTTGCAATGCCCCAACAGCACATGTAAGTGCAAGATAACACAAAGTAGAACAACAGTTAATCAGCATTCCGAGGGAACTGCACGTTTTATAACACATACAGGCTAAACGTGCACGTTTTATAACACATACAGGCTAAACGTGCACGTTTTATAACACATACAGGCTAAACGTGCACGTTTTATAACACATACAGGCTAAACGTGCACGTTTTATAACACATACAGGCTAAACGTGCACGTTTTATAACACATACAGGCTAAACGTGCACGTTTTATAACATATACAGGCTAAACGTGCACGTTTTATAACATATACAGGCTAAACGTGCACGTTTTATAACATATACAGGCTAAACGTGCACGTTTTATAACATATACAGGCTAAACGTGCACGTTTTATAACATATACAGGCTAAACGTGCACGTTTTATAACATATACAGGCTAAACTTGCACGTTTTATAACATACAGGCTAAACGTGCACGTTTTATAACATATACAGGCTAAACGTGCACGTTTTTTTACACATACAGGCTAAACGTGCACGTTTTATAACATATACAGGCTAAACGTGCACGTTTTATAACATATACAGGCTAAACGTACACCTTTTATAACATATACAGGCTAAACGTGCACGTTTTATAACATACAGGCTAAACGTGCACGTTTTATAACATATACAGGCTAAACGTGCACGTTTCATAACACATACAGGCTAAACGTGCACGTTTCATAACACATACAGGCTAAACGTGCACGTTTCATAACACATACAGGCTAAACGTGCACGTTTTATAACACATACAGGCTAAACGTGCTCGTTTTATAACATATACAAATGGGTAGAACACAGTCCTGCACTGAAGGAGTAAGCTTCAGGCCTGCAGGCCCATACAGGATCCAGCGTTTTGCCACATGTACCGCATACAGAATTCCCTGCAGCATCTCCTGCCTGGTAGGTGGCTCAGCCCCAGCTTGCGTTTGTTTCCATTGCCGTACCGCCTCGTGATGAGGCAATCTGTGCAGGCCGATCCGTCGCCGAGTCGGTGTCTGCGTCACAGCCCGAGCTGTGGGTTCTTGTTTGGCATCTGGGTTCTGCTTTTGAAGTGAGCAGCTACTTGGATGCTTTGGGGTTGGTTGGTGCAGCCAGCGTTCCAGCTTCCTCCAAAATTGGGCAAAATGACTATTGAGCCTGAACATATACAGGCTCACAATTGGTAGCTGGGAGAGGGGAAGCATGCGGTTTCTGCCATATTGGGAGCGTTGCAAGAGCCTCCGGCAGGTATGCTAGCTTCTCCCCACATTCTAGGCTCCCAGGGCTGGACCAGGATCACCCACACAGGGGACGGGGGGTAGAAATGGGGCACTGGGTCAAGCAGAGTTTCTTCTATGCACCTCTGGGCCAGGGGATTGGACACCTTCCCCACCCGGTGTGCACCAGGTCGCATGTGTCAGGGTGGAATAACGAAGCTCCCAAGAGTTTTTGACCACTGCGTAGTGTGGCAGGTAGGCCTAGGAGCTATAATTTCTCAGGAATAGTTTGGCAAGGGTGCATGTAGTTTTGTTTTGTAGTATAGTGGAGGAGCTGCTCAAGATGCGTCCTTCCACCATGGCAGTCAGTCCCCGCCCCTGCAATATTAATATAAATCCTCTGGTCTGTATAATGTATATGATGTCTGGTGTGTATAATTTGTAGAATGGATGTGGTTTGGGGAATGACCTGTGCTCTGTATAGTTTAAAGGACAGGGGATATAGGATAAGGATGGTTTGAGGACTGGCCTGGTCCTTATGATTTATCAGGATTGGATTGTTTGTATAGGTTTATTGGACATGTGATTGTTTGGGAAATGTACTCCGATCTGATTTACTGAGCAGGTTTATTATATTTGTATAATTTAATGAGTGGGACTGGTTTAAGTTGATCTTAGACTGTATATTATGTAGGAGCTGGTCTGTTGTGCTGCAGCTAATGAAGTCTTTTTTAACACAGGTTACTAACTGGCCGCAAGATACAAACTCGGGAGGAAGCTGTCCAGGTAATCTTAATCTGTCATCTCTACAACCATTTTACCCGCCATTGTCCCTATTTCTGTCCTAGAAAGTTTTGTTAGTTTCTTTGTGTAACTCATGATGGCTGATTCTCCAAGCTCTAGAAGACTACCAAACTCAGGTTTTCACAACCCTCTCTTCCTCCTTTCTTTCTTGCTTTAGTTTTTTTAGTGCTTTCTAGTTTAAGGCACAGCAATGGGCACTCATTTTGTGCCATTTGTCACTATAAATCACTACACCGGAAGGTATGTTTTCGATGGTTCATGAGCGTATTCATTTGTACAGAGTGTTTGTAGTTGACCAGCTCGTTAATTGTTTGGAATTATATGTTCAGAAATGGTGCAAACAGCATTCCGGTAGCACTCTTTTCTTATATTGGTTATTTGCATCCTTATTGGTTACCAATGCTAGAGCAAGAGTGATGAGGATTATCGAGCAGCTCATGATAACATTGATTTTACAGGTATTACAGTAATCTAGCCTCATTCTTTACTCTTTTTATCGGTGGAAATGAGCCTCTGCATGACTAGTGCAATCCTACTGTAACATAATGCAGGGTGAAGAGAACATCCGGAAATCATGAAATATGAGTAAAAGTAGTATAGAATTCCTCAGTTCTGCCAATAGATTTCTATAAACCCAGCGAACCCTGCTTCTATCTATCTATGGATTTATATAGTGTATAAACAGAGCGAGCCCTGGTTCTATCTATCTATGGATTTATATAGTGTATAAACAGAGCGAGTCCTGCTTCTATCTATGGATTTATATAGTGTATAAACAGCGAGCCCTGCTTCTATCTATTGATTTATATAGTGTATAAACAGAGCGAGCCCTGCTTCTATCTATCTATGGATTTATATAGTGTATAAACAGAGCGAGCCCTGCTTCTATCTATCGATGGATTTATATAGTGTATAAACAGAGCGAGCCCTGCTTCTATCTATCTATGGATTTATATAGTGTATAAACAGAGCGAGCCCTGCTTCTATCTATCTATGGATTTATATAGTGTATAAACAGAGCGAGCCCTGATTCTATCTATCTATGGATTTATATAGTGTATAAACAGAGCGAGCCCTGATTCTATCTATCTATGGATTTATATAGTGTATAAACAGCGTCAGCCCTGCTTCTATCTATGGATTTATATAGTGTATAAACAGAGCGAGCCCTGCTTCTATCTATGGATTTATATAGTGTATAAACAGAGCGAGCCCTGCTTCTATCTATCTATGGATTTATATAGTGTATAAACAGAGCGAGTCCTGCTTCTATCTATGGATTTATATAGTGTATAAACAGAGCGAGCCCTGCTTCTATCTATCTATGGATTTATGTAGTGTATAAACAGAGCGAGCCCTGCTTCTATCTATGGATTTATATAGTGTATAAACAGAGCGAGCCCTGCTTCTATCTATCTATGGATTTATATAGTGTATAAACAGAGCGAGCCCTGCTTCTATCTATCTATGGATTTATATAGTGTATAAACAGAGCGAGCCCTGCTTCTATCTATGGATTTATATAGTGTATAAACAGAGTGAGCCCTGCTTCTATCTATCTATGGATTTATATAGTGTATAAACAGAGCGAGTCCTGCTTCTATCTATGGATTTATATAGTGTATAAACAGAGCGAGCCCTGCTTCTATCTATCTATGGATTTATGTAGTGTATAAACAGAGCGAGCCCTGCTTCTATCTATGGATTTATATAGTGTATAAACAGAGCGAGCCCTGCTTCTATCTATCTATGGATTTATATAGTGTATAAACAGAGCGAGCCCTGCTTCTATCTATCTATGGATTTATATAGTGTATAAACAGAGCGAGCCCTGCTTCTATCTATGGATTTATATAGTGTATAAACAGAGCGAGTCCTGCTTCTATCTATGGATTTATATAGTGTATAAACAGAGCGAGCCCTGCTTCTATCTATCTATGGCTTTATATAGTGTATAAACAGAGCGAGCCCTGCTTCTATCTATCTATGGATTTATATAGTGTATAAACAGAGCGAGCCCTGCTTCTATCTATGGATTTATATAGTGTATAAACAGAGCGAGTCCTGCTTCTATCTATCTATGGATTTATATAGTTTATAAACAGAGCGAGCCCTGCTTCTATCTATCTATGGATTTATATAGTGTATAAACAGAGCGAGTCCTGCTTCTATCTATCTATGGATTTATATAGTGTATAAACAGAGCGAGCCCTGCTTCTATCTATGTATGGATTTATATAGTGTATAAACAGAGCGAGCCCTGCTTCTATCTAGCTATGAATTTATATAGTGTATAAACAGAGCGAGTCCTGCTTCTATCTATCTATCTATGGATTTATATAGTGTATAAACAGAGCGAGTCCTGCTTCTATCTATCTATGGATTTATATAGTGTATAAACAGAGCGAGCCCTGCTTCTATCTATGTATGGATTTATATAGTGTATAAACAGAGCGAGCCCTGCTTCTATCTAGCTATGAATTTATATAGTGTATAAACAGAGCGAGTCCTGCTTCTATCTATCTATCTATGGATTTATATAGTGTGTAAACAGAGCGAGTCCTGCTTCTATCTATTGATTTATATAGTGTATAAACAGAGCGAGCCCTGCTTCTATCTATCTATGGATTTATGTAGTGTATAAACAGAGCGAGCCCTGCTTCTATCTATGGATTTACATAGTGTATAAACAGAGCGAGCCCTGCTTCTATCTATGGATTTATATAGTGTATAAACAGAGCGAGCCCTGCTTCTATCTAGCTATGGATTTATATAGTGTATAAACAGAGCGAGTCCTGCTTCTATCTAGCTATGGATTTATATAGTGTATAAACAGAGCGAGTCCTGCTTCTATCTATGGATTTATATAGTGTATAAACAGAGCAAGCCCTGCTTCTATCTATCTATGGATTTATATAGTGTATAAACAGAGCGAGCCCTGCTTCTATCTATTGATTTATATAGTGTATAAACAGAGCGAGCCCTGCTTCTATCTATCTATGGATTTATATAGTGTATAAACAGAGCGAGCCCTGGTTTTATCTATCTATGGATTTATATAGTGTGTAAACAGAGCGAGTCCTGCTTCTATCTATGGATTTATATAGTGTATAAACAGAGCGAGCCCTGCTTCTATCTATCTATGGATTTATATAGTGTATAAACAGAGCGAGCCCTGCTTCTATCTATCTATGGATTTATATAGTGTATAAACAGAGCGAGTCCTGCTTCTATCTATCTATGGATTTATATAGTGTATAAACAGAGCGAGCCCTGCTTCTATCTATCTATGGATTTATATAGTGTATAAACAGAGCGCGCCCTGCTTCTATCTATGGATTTATATAGTGTATAAACAGAGCGAGCCCTGCTTCTATCTATCTATGGATTCATATAGTGTATAAACAGAGCGAGCCCTGCTTCTATCTATCTATGGATTTATATAGTGTATAAACAGAGCGAGCCCTGCTTCTATCTATGGATTTATATAGTGTATAAACAGAGCGAGCCCTGCTTCTATCTATGGATTTATATAGTGTATAAACAGAGCGAGCCCTGCTTCTATCTATGGATTTATATAGTGTATAAACAGAGTGAGCCCTGCTTCTATCTATCTATGGATTTATATAGTGTATAAACAGAACGAGCCCTGCTTCTATCTATGGATTTATATAGTGTATAAACAGAGCGAGCCCTGCTTCTATCTATCTATGGATTTATATAGTGTATAAACAGAGCGAGCCCTGGTTCTATCTATCTATGGATTTATATAGCGTATAAACAGAGCGAGTCCTGCTTCTATCTATGGATTTATATAGTGTATAAACAGAGCGAGCCCTGCTACTATCTATCTATGGATTTACATAGTGTATAAACAGAGCGAGCCCTGCTTCTATCTATCTATGGATTTATATAGTGTATAAACAGAGCGAGCCCTGGTTTTATCTATCTATGGATTTATATAGTGTGTAAACAGAGCGAGTCCTGCTTCTATCTATGGATTTATATAGTGTATAAACAGAGCGAGCCCTGCTTCTATCTATCTATGGATTTATATAGTGTATAAACAGAGCGAGCCCTGCTTCTATCTATCTATGGATTTATATAGTGTATAAACAGAGAGAGTCCTGCTTCTATCTATCTATGGATTTATATAGTGTATAAACAGAGCGAGCCCTGCTTCTATCTATCTATGGATTTATATAGTGTATAAACAGAGCGCGCCCTGCTTCTATCTATCTATGGATTTATATAGTGTATAAACAGAGCGAGCCCTGCTTCTATCTATCTATGGATTCATATAGTGTATAAACAGAGCGAGCCCTGCTTCTATCTATCTATGGATTTATATAGTGTATAAACAGAGCGAGCCCTGCTTCTATCTATGGATTTATATAGTGTATAAACAGAGCGAGCCCTGCTTCTATCTATGGATTTATATAGTGTATAAACAGAGCGAGCCCTGCTTCTATCTATGGATTTATATAGTGTATAAACAGAGTGAGCCCTGCTTCTATCTATCTATGGATTTATATAGTGTATAAACAGAACGAGCCCTGCTTCTATCTATGGATTTATATAGTGTATAAACAGAGCGAGCCCTGCTTCTATCTATGGATTTATATAGTGTATAAACAGAGCGAGCCCTGCTTCTATCTATGGATTTATATAGTGTATAAACAGAGCGAGTCCTGCTTCTATCTATCTATGGATTTATATAGTGTATGAACAGAGCGAGCCCGGCTTCTATCTATGGATTTATATAGTGTATAAACAGAGCGAGTCCTGCTTCTATCTATGGATTTATATAGTGTATAAACAGAGCGAGCCCTGCTTCTATCTATGGATTTATATAGTGTATAAACTGGGCGAGCCCTGCTTCTATCTATCTATGGATTTATATAGTGTATAAACAGAGCGAGTCCTGCTTCTATCTATGGATTTATATAGTGTATAAACAGAGCGAGCCCTGCTTCTATCTATGGATTTATATAGTGTATAAACAGAGCGAGTCCTGCTTCTATCTATCTATGGATTTATATAGTGTATAAACAGAGCGAGCCCTGCTTCTATCAATCTATGGATTTATATAGTGTATAAACAGAGTGAGCCCTGCTTCTATCTATCTATGGATTTATATAGTGTATAAACAGAACGAGCCCTGCTTCTATCTATGGATTTATATAGTGTATAAACAGAGCGAGCCCTGCTTCTATCTATGGATTTATATAGTGTATAAACAGAGCGAGCCCTGCTTCTATCTATGGATTTATATAGTGTATAAACAGAGCGAGTCCTGCTTCTATCTATCTATGGATTTATATAGTGTATGAACAGAGCGAGCCCGGCTTCTATCTATGGATTTATATAGTGTATAAACAGAGCGAGTCCTGCTTCTATCTATGGATTTATATAGTGTATAAACAGAGCGAGCCCTGCTTCTATCTATGGATTTATATAGTGTATAAACTGGGCGAGCCCTGCTTCTATCTATCTATGGATTTATATAGTGTATAAACAGAGCGAGTCCTGCTTCTATCTATGGATTTATATAGTGTATAAACAGAGCGAGCCCTGCTTCTATCTATGGATTTATATAGTGTATAAACAGAGCGAGCCCTGCTTCTATCTATCTATGGATTTATATAGTGTATAAAAGAGCGAGTCCCGCTTCTATCTATCTATGGATTTATATAGTGTATAAACAGAGCGAGCCCTGCTTCTATCTATCGATGGATTTATATAGTGTATAAACAGAGCGAGCCCTGCTTCTATCTATCTATGGATTTATATATAGTGTATAAACAGAGCGAGCCCTGCTTCTATCAATCTATGGATTTATATAGTGTATAAACAGAGCGAGCCCTGCTTCTATCTATCTATGGATTTATATAGTGTATAAACAGAGCGAGCCCTGATTCTATCTATCTATGGATTTATATAGTGTATAAACAGAGCGAGCCCTGCTTCTATCTATGGATTTATATAGTGTATAAACAGCGTCAGCCCTGCTTCTATCTATGGATTTATATAGTGTATAAACAGAGCGAGCCCTGCTTCTATCTATGGATTTATATAGTGTATAAACAGAGCGAGCCCTGCTTCTATCTATCTATGGATTTATGTAGTGTATAAACAGAGCGAGCCCTGCTTCTATCTATGGATTTATATAGTGTATAAACAGAGCGAGCCCTGCTTCTATCTATCTATGGATTTATATAGTGTATAAACAGAGCGAGCCCTGCTTCTATCTATCTATGGATTTATATAGTGTATAAACAGAGCGAGCCCTGCTTCTATCTATGGATTTATATAGTGTATAAACAGAGCGAGTCCTGCTTCTATCTATGGATTTATATAGTGTATAAACAGAGCGAGCCCTGCTTCTATCTATCTATGGCTTTATATAGTGTATAAACAGAGCGAGCCCTGCTTCTATCTATCTATGGATTTATATAGTGTATAAACAGAGCGAGCCCTGCTTCTATCTATGGATTTATATAGTGTATAAACAGAGCGAGTCCTGCTTCTATCTATCTATGGATTTATATAGTTTATAAACAGAGCGAGCCCTGCTTCTATCTATCTATGGATTTATATAGTGTATAAACAGAGCGAGTCCTGCTTCTATCTATCTATGGATTTATATAGTGTATAAACAGAGCGAGCCCTGCTTCTATCTATGTATGGATTTATATAGTGTATAAACAGAGCGAGCCCTGCTTCTATCTAGCTATGAATTTATATAGTGTATAAACAGAGCGAGTCCTGCTTCTATCTATCTATCTATGGATTTATATAGTGTATAAACAGAGCGAGTCCTGCTTCTATCTATCTATGGATTTATATAGTGTATAAACAGAGCGAGCCCTGCTTCTATCTATGTATGGATTTATATAGTGTATAAACAGAGCGAGCCCTGCTTCTATCTATCTATCTATGGATTTATATAGTGTGTAAACAGAGCGAGTCCTGCTTCTATCTATTGATTTATATAGTGTATAAACAGAGCGAGCCCTGCTTCTATCTATCTATGGATTTATATAGTGTATAAACAGAGCGAGTCCTGCTTCTATCTATCTATCTATGGATTTATATAGTGTATAAACAGAGCGAGTCCTGCTTCTATCTATCTATGGATTTATATAGTGTATAAACAGAGCGAGCCCTGCTTCTATCTATGTATGGATTTATATAGTGTATAAACAGAGCGAGCCCTGCTTCTATCTATCTATCTATGGATTTATATAGTGTGTAAACAGAGCGAGTCCTGCTTCTATCTATTGATTTATATAGTGTATAAACAGAGCGAGCCCTGCTTCTATCTATGGATTTACATAGTGTATAAACAGAGCGAGCCCTGCTTCTATCTATGGATTTATATAGTGTATAAACAGAGCGAGCCCTGCTTCTATCTAGCTATGGATTTATATAGTGTATAAACAGAGCGAGTCCTGCTTCTATCTAGCTATGGATTTATATAGTGTATAAACAGAGCGAGTCCTGCTTCTATCTATGGATTTATATAGTGTATAAACAGAGCAAGCCCTGCTTCTATCTATCTATGGATTTATATAGTGTATGAACAGAGCGAGTCCTGCTTCTATCTATCTATGGATTTATATAGTGTATAAACAGAGCGAGTCCTGCTTCTATCTATCTATGGATTTATATAGTGTATAAACAGAGCGAGCCCTGCTTCTATCTATCTATGGATTTATATAGTGTATAAACAGAGCGAGCCCTGGTTCTATCTATCTATGGATTTATATAGTGTATAAACAGAGCGAGCCCTGCTACTATCTATCTATGGATTTATATAGTGTATAAACAGAGTGAGCCCTGCTTCTATCTATCTATGGATTTATATAGTGTATAAACAGAGCGAGCCCTGCTACTATCTATCTATGGATTTATATAGTGTATAAACAAAGCGAGCCCTGCTTCTATCTATCTATGGATTTATATAGTGTATAAACAGAGCGAGCCCTGCTTCTATCTATCTATGGATTTATATAGTGTATAAACAGAGCGAGCCCTGGTTTTATCTATCTATGGATTTATATAGTGTGTAAACAGAGCGAGTCCTGCTTCTATCTATGGATTTATATAGTGTATAAACAGAGCGAGCCCTGCTTCTATCTATCTATGGATTTATATAGTGTATAAACAGAGCGAGCCCTGCTTCTATCTATCTATGGATTTATATAGTGTATAAACAGAGCGAGTCCTGCTTCTATCTATCTATGGATTTATATAGTGTATAAACAGAGCGAGCCCTGCTTCTATCTATCTATGGATTTATATAGTGTATAAACAGAGCGCGCCCTGCTTCTATCTATGGATTTATATAGTGTATAAACAGAGCGAGCCCTGCTTCTATCTATCTATGGATTCATATAGTGTATAAACAGAGCGAGCCCTGCTTCTATCTATCTATGGATTTATATAGTGTATAAACAGAGCGAGCCCTGCTTCTATCTATGGATTTATATAGTGTATAAACAGAGCGAGCCCTGCTTCTATCTATGGATTTATATAGTGTATAAACAGAGCGAGCCCTGCTTCTATCTATGGATTTATATAGTGTATAAACAGAGCGAGCCCTGCTTCTATCTATGGATTTATATAGTGTATAAACAGAGTGAGCCCTGCTTCTATCTATCTATGGATTTATATAGTGTATAAACAGAACGAGCCCTGCTTCTATCTATGGATTTATATAGTGTATAAACAGAGCGAGCCCTGCTTCTATCTATCTATGGATTTATATAGTGTATAAACAGAGCGAGCCCTGGTTCTATCTATCTATGGATTTATATAGCGTATAAACAGAGCGAGTCCTGCTTCTATCTATGGATTTATATAGTGTATAAACAGAGCGAGCCCTGCTACTATCTATCTATGGATTTACATAGTGTATAAACAGAGCGAGCCCTGCTTCTATCTATCTATGGATTTATATAGTGTATAAACAGAGAGAGTCCTGCTTCTATCTATCTATGGATTTATATAGTGTATAAACAGAGCGAGCCCTGCTTCTATCTATCTATGGATTTATATAGTGTATAAACAGAGCGCGCCCTGCTTCTATCTATCTATGGATTTATATAGTGTATAAACAGAGCGAGCCCTGCTTCTATCTATCTATGGATTCATATAGTGTATAAACAGAGCGAGCCCTGCTTCTATCTATCTATGGATTTATATAGTGTATAAACAGAGCGAGCCCTGCTTCTATCTATGGATTTATATAGTGTATAAACAGAGCGAGCCCTGCTTCTATCTATGGATTTATATAGTGTATAAACAGAGCGAGCCCTGCTTCTATCTATGGATTTATATAGTGTATAAACAGAGTGAGCCCTGCTTCTATCTATCTATGGATTTATATAGTGTATAAACAGAACGAGCCCTGCTTCTATCTATGGATTTATATAGTGTATAAACAGAGCGAGCCCTGCTTCTATCTATGGATTTATATAGTGTATAAACAGAGCGAGCCCTGCTTCTATCTATGGATTTATATAGTGTATAAACAGAGCGAGTCCTGCTTCTATCTATCTATGGATTTATATAGTGTATGAACAGAGCGAGCCCGGCTTCTATCTATGGATTTATATAGTGTATAAACAGAGCGAGTCCTGCTTCTATCTATGGATTTATATAGTGTATAAACAGAGCGAGCCCTGCTTCTATCTATGGATTTATATAGTGTATAAACTGGGCGAGCCCTGCTTCTATCTATCTATGGATTTATATAGTGTATAAACAGAGCGAGTCCTGCTTCTATCTATGGATTTATATAGTGTATAAACAGAGCGAGCCCTGCTTCTATCTATGGATTTATATAGTGTATAAACAGAGCGAGTCCTGCTTCTATCTATCTATGGATTTATATAGTGTATAAACAGAGCGAGCCCTGCTTCTATCAATCTATGGATTTATATAGTGTATAAACAGAGTGAGCCCTGCTTCTATCTATCTATGGATTTATATAGTGTATAAACAGAACGAGCCCTGCTTCTATCTATGGATTTATATAGTGTATAAACAGAGCGAGCCCTGCTTCTATCTATGGATTTATATAGTGTATAAACAGAGCGAGCCCTGCTTCTATCTATGGATTTATATAGTGTATAAACAGAGCGAGTCCTGCTTCTATCTATCTATGGATTTATATAGTGTATGAACAGAGCGAGCCCGGCTTCTATCTATGGATTTATATAGTGTATAAACAGAGCGAGTCCTGCTTCTATCTATGGATTTATATAGTGTATAAACAGAGCGAGCCCTGCTTCTATCTATGGATTTATATAGTGTATAAACTGGGCGAGCCCTGCTTCTATCTATCTATGGATTTATATAGTGTATAAACAGAGCGAGTCCTGCTTCTATCTATGGATTTATATAGTGTATAAACAGAGCGAGCCCTGCTTCTATCTATGGATTTATATAGTGTATAAACAGAGCGAGCCCTGCTTCTATCTATCGATGGATTTATATAGTGTATAAACAGAGCGAGCCCTGCTTCTATCTATCTATGGATTTATATAGTGTATAAACAGAGCGAGCCCTGCTTCTATCTATCTATGGATTTATATAGTGTATAAACAGAGCGAGCCCTGATTCTATCTATCTATGGATTTATATAGTGTATAAACAGAGCGAGCCCTGCTTCTATCTATGGATTTATATAGTGTATAAACAGCGTCAGCCCTGCTTCTATCTATGGATTTATATAGTGTATAAACAGAGCGAGCCCTGCTTCTATCTATGGATTTATATAGTGTATAAACAGAGCGAGCCCTGCTTCTATCTATCTATGGATTTATGTAGTGTATAAACAGAGCGAGCCCTGCTTCTATCTATGGATTTATATAGTGTATAAACAGAGCGAGCCCTGCTTCTATCTATCTATGGATTTATATAGTGTATAAACAGAGCGAGCCCTGCTTCTATCTATCTATGGATTTATATAGTGTATAAACAGAGCGAGCCCTGCTTCTATCTATGGATTTATATAGTGTATAAACAGAGCGAGTCCTGCTTCTATCTATCTATGGATTTATATAGTTTATAAACAGAGCGAGCCCTGCTTCTATCTATCTATGGATTTATATAGTGTATAAACAGAGCGAGTCCTGCTTCTATCTATCTATGGATTTATATAGTGTATAAACAGAGCGAGCCCTGCTTCTATCTATGTATGGATTTATATAGTGTATAAACAGAGCGAGCCCTGCTTCTATCTAGCTATGAATTTATATAGTGTATAAACAGAGCGAGTCCTGCTTCTATCTATCTATCTATGGATTTATATAGTGTATAAACAGAGCGAGTCCTGCTTCTATCTATCTATGGATTTATATAGTGTATAAACAGAGCGAGCCCTGCTTCTATCTATGTATGGATTTATATAGTGTATAAACAGAGCGAGCCCTGCTTCTATCTATCTATCTATGGATTTATATAGTGTGTAAACAGAGCGAGTCCTGCTTCTATCTATTGATTTATATAGTGTATAAACAGAGCGAGCCCTGCTTCTATCTATCTATGGATTTATGTAGTGTATAAACAGAGCGAGCCCTGCTTCTATCTATGGATTACATAGTGTATAAACAGAGCGAGCCCTGCTTCTATCTATGGATTTATATAGTGTATAAACAGAGCGAGCCCTGCTTCTATCTAGCTATGGATTTATATAGTGTATAAACAGAGCGAGTCCTGCTTCTATCTAGCTATGGATTTATATAGTGTATAAACAGAGCGAGTCCTGCTTCTATCTATGGATTTATATAGTGTATAAACAGAGCAAGCCCTGCTTCTATCTATCTATGGATTTATATAGTGTATGAACAGAGCGAGTCCTGCTTCTATCTATCTATGGATTTATATAGTGTATAAACAGAGCGAGTCCTGCTTCTATCTATCTATGGATTTATATAGTGTATAAACAGAGCGAGCCCTGCTTCTATCTATCTATGGATTTATATAGTGTATAAACAGAGCGAGCCCTGGTTCTATCTATCTATGGATTTATATAGTGTATAAACAGAGCGAGCCCTGCTACTATCTATCTATGGATTTATATAGTGTATAAACAGAGCGAGCCCTGCTTCTATCTATCTATGGATTTATATAGTGTATAAACAGAGCGAGCCCTGGTTTTATCTATCTATGGATTTATATAGTGTGTAAACAGAGCGAGTCCTGCTTCTATCTATGGATTTATATAGTGTATAAACAGAGCGAGCCCTGCTTCTATCTATCTATGGATTTATATAGTGTATAAACAGAGCGAGCCCTGCTTCTATCTATCTATGGATTTATATAGTGTATAAACAGAGCGAGTCCTGCTTCTATCTATCTATGGATTTATATAGTGTATAAACAGAGCGAGCCCTGCTTCTATCTATCTATGGATTTATATAGTGTATAAACAGAGCGCGCCCTGCTTCTATCTATGGATTTATATAGTGTATAAACAGAGCGAGCCCTGCTTCTATCTATCTATGGATTCATATAGTGTATAAACAGAGCGAGCCCTGCTTCTATCTATCTATGGATTTATATAGTGTATAAACAGAGCGAGCCCTGCTTCTATCTATGGATTTATATAGTGTATAAACAGAGCGAGCCCTGCTTCTATCTATGGATTTATATAGTGTATAAACAGAGCGAGCCCTGCTTCTATCTATGGATTTATATAGTGTATAAACAGAGTGAGCCCTGCTTCTATCTATCTATGGATTTATATAGTGTATAAACAGAACGAGCCCTGCTTCTATCTATGGATTTATATAGTGTATAAACAGAGCGAGCCCTGCTTCTATCTATCTATGGATTTATATAGTGTATAAACAGAGCGAGCCCTGGTTCTATCTATGGATTTATATAGTGTATAAACAGAGCGAGCCCTGCTTCTATCTATCTATGGATTTATATAGCGTATAAACAGAGCGAGTCCTGCTTCTATCTATGGATTTATATAGTGTATAAACAGAGCGAGCCCTGCTACTATCTATCTATGGATTTACATAGTGTATAAACAGAGCGAGCCCTGCTTCTATCTATCTATGGATTTATATAGTGTATAAACAGAGCGAGCCCTGGTTTTATCTATCTATGGATTTATATAGTGTGTAAACAGAGCGAGTCCTGCTTCTATCTATGGATTTATATAGTGTATAAACAGAGCGAGCCCTGCTTCTATCTATCTATGGATTTATATAGTGTATAAACAGAGCGAGCCCTGCTTCTATCTATCTATGGATTTATATAGTGTATAAACAGAGAGAGTCCTGCTTCTATCTATCTATGGATTTATATAGTGTATAAACAGAGCGAGCCCTGCTTCTATCTATCTATGGATTTATATAGTGTATAAACAGAGCGAGCCCTGCTTCTATCTATCTATGGATTCATATAGTGTATAAACAGAGCGAGCCCTGCTTCTATCTATCTATGGATTTATATAGTGTATAAACAGAGCGAGCCCTGCTTCTATCTATGGATTTATATAGTGTATAAACAGAGCGAGCCCTGCTTCTATCAATGGATTTATATAGTGTATAAACAGAGCGAGCCCTGCTTCTATCTATGGATTTATATAGTGTATAAACAGAGTGAGCCCTGCTTCTATCTATCTATGGATTTATATAGTGTATAAACAGAACGAGCCCTGCTTCTATCTATGGATTTATATAGTGTATAAACAGAGCGAGCCCTGCTTCTATCTATGGATTTATATAGTGTATAAACAGAGCGAGCCCTGCTTCTATCTATGGATTTATATAGTGTATAAACAGAGCGAGTCCTGCTTCTATCTATCTATGGATTTATATAGTGTATGAACAGAGCGAGCCCGGCTTCTATCTATGGATTTATATAGTGTATAAACAGAGCGAGTCCTGCTTCTATCTATGGATTTATATAGTGTATAAACAGAGCGAGCCCTGCTTCTATCTATGGATTTATATAGTGTATAAACTGGGCGAGCCCTGCTTCTATCTATCTATGGATTTATATAGTGTATAAACAGAGCGAGTCCTGCTTCTATCTATGGATTTATATAGTGTATAAACAGAGCGAGCCCTGCTTCTATCTATGGATTTATATAGTGTATAAACAGAGCGAGTCCTGCTTCTATCTATCTATGGATTTATATAGTGTATAAACAGAGCGAGCCCTGCTTCTATCAATCTATGGATTTATATAGTGTATAAACAGAGTGAGCCCTGCTTCTATCTATCTATGGATTTATATAGTGTATAAACAGAACGAGCCCTGCTTCTATCTATGGATTTATATAGTGTATAAACAGAGCGAGCCCTGCTTCTATCTATGGATTTATATAGTGTATAAACAGAGCGAGCCCTGCTTCTATCTATGGATTTATATAGTGTATAAACAGAGCGAGTCCTGCTTCTATCTATCTATGGATTTATATAGTGTATGAACAGAGCGAGCCCGGCTTCTATCTATGGATTTATATAGTGTATAAACAGAGCGAGTCCTGCTTCTATCTATGGATTTATATAGTGTATAAACAGAGCGAGCCCTGCTTCTATCTATGGATTTATATAGTGTATAAACTGGGCGAGCCCTGCTTCTATCTATCTATGGATTTATATAGTGTATAAACAGAGCGAGTCCTGCTTCTATCTATGGATTTATATAGTGTATAAACAGAGCGAGCCCTGCTTCTATCTATGGATTTATATAGTGTATAAACTGGGCGAGCCCTGCTTCTATCTATCTATGGATTTATATAGTGTATAAACAGAGCGAGTCCTGCTTCTATCTATGGATTTATATAGTGTATAAACAGAGCGAGCCCTGCTTCTATCTATGGGTTTATATAGTGTATAAACAGAGCGAGTCCTGCTTCTATCTATGGATTTATATAGTGTATAAACAGAGCGAGCCCTGCTTCTATCTATGGATTTATATAGTGTATAAACAGAGCGAGTCCTGCTTCTATCTATGGATTTATATAGTGTATAAACAGAGCGAGCCCTGCTTCTATCTATGGATTTATATAGTGTATAAACAGAGCGAGCCCTGCTTCTATCTATGGATTTATATAGTGTATAAACAGAGCGAGTCCTGCTTCTATCTATGGATTTATATAGTGTTTCATGAAGACCAGATGTGACAGAGCTGCCTTAGCTTTTGGTTGATTGGCACAGTTTTCCTACTTTTGCTTCTTCCATATAGTATTTTTTTCTTGCTATGTTATTATGTTACATGAGACTGTTATACGGTGTATATAATGAGTGTTTGTCTTTCACACCATATAGTTTCATGGGACATCAGTATTAAGCATGTGTACATGTTGGTTGCCTTTTTAACAGGCTTTGTTTTTCCTTTTGAAGATTGATTATTGTTTTGATTTAACCTATGATTAAGTGCTGTGGGACATTAAGATCTCTGCACCTTTTATTTTCCTTGGATTGGAATGACATACATAGCAAAGTTTTCCCCATAGACTGTTTTTCTCTTACTCTTTGTGGCTTTCTCAACTCTTCCTGAATCTCTTCTCTGGCAGCTGCCTATCCTACCATGACTCCCCTGAATGTTTGTCCTTAATTCTTGGAATCTACTGGCCACCAGAGCTGTATTGTCTGTCTCCCTTCCTACATGTACATCTTCAGCCTTATGCAGTCACTAACCCGCTGCGTCTTCCATCACTGCCAGGTTATGGATTTGCTGCACTCTCTTGGACCAAATACTGTAGTCATCACCAGCTCAGATCTTCCATCGCCACGAGGAGCAGAATATCTTGTTACTCTGGGAAGCCAAAGACGGGGTAAGGACCCACTGGAAGAATAGGCTGTGATGGTTGCACCAGCACACGCTTGTACATGCAACCTCTTTTCACACCCTGCAGACAGAGTGCATATTGCAATCTTTTCACTCCTACATACTGTTTCTAATTCCTTGTGTGGATAGTCATTACCTCTCTCATGATACTGTGGCCCCTCTCCCCCAGCTCTCTTGGCCCCGTGGAATACTTTTCCTTAATTCTCTTTGTTCTCCTGTTAGGATTCCTGCAGCTCTCTGGGCCACAGTTAGTACTATCCTTTAACCTTCTAGGCCATTGGTCAAAATTTCCACTTTCTATAATTGTCAACTAGCATCTCCTGATTCCTTGCATGGAATGGACGAGACCTCATACACCCCAGAATCTATCTCTCTCTTATTATCCTTTCTCTAACTCTTCATACAGTGGGGACAGATGGACGTGTGGAAACACAGAGGATCTGCCTGGATTTACCACGTGTGGACGCAGTTTTTGTTGGAACTGGAGATCTCTTTGCCTCAATGCTTCTAGCTTGGACACACCACCATCCCAATAATTTCAAGGTGACCCCAGGAGCAAGGAATATATTTTGTATATAAAAGAACGGGTACAGTTACTTTTTAACAGAATATAACAGAATTCCTGATAAGAGTAGGCTAAACTTTTATAACCAAGTACTTTAACCTAGGTTAAAGGTTAGTTTAGTTTCAACTACTTCCTACTAGTTAACTCTATGTAAATGTATTGCCCTTTCTTTATTTCCCCTTTGTCCCTGCCATTATCCTTCATCCAAACCTCTCTATACCACATTGTCGTTCATCCCTGTTCTATATTATCCTTTAACTAAACCTTTCCTGTCCATTCCACAAAGACCTTCAATTAAACCTTCCCTGTCCATTCCACATAGTCCTTCATCTAAACCTTCCCTGTCCATTCCACGTTGTCCTTCGTCCAAACCTTCCCTGTCCATTCCACGTTGTCCTTCGTCCAAACCTTCCCTGTCCATTCCACATTGTCCTTCGTCCAAAACCTTCCCTGTCCATTCCACGTTGTCCTTCGTCCAAACCTTCCCTGTCCATTCCACGTTGTCCTTCGTCCAAACCTTCCCTGTCCATTCCACGTTGTCCTTCGTCCAAACCTTCCCTGTCCATTCCACGTTGTCCTTCGTCCAAACCTTCCCTGTCCATTCCACGTTGTCCTTCGTCCAAACCTTCCCTGTCCATTCCACGTTGTCCTTCGTCCAAACCTTCCCTGTCCATTCCACGTTGTCCTTCGTCCAAACCTTCCCTGTCCATTCCACGTTGTCCTTCGTCCAAACCTTCCCTGTCCATTCCACGTTGTCCTTCGTCCAAACCTTCCCTGTCCATTCCACATTGTCCTTCGTCCAAAACCTTCCCTGTCCATTCCACGTTGTCCTTCGTCCAAACCTTCCCTGTCCATTCCACGTTGTCCTTCGTCCAAACCTTCCCTGTCCATTCCACGTTGTCCTTCGTCCAAACCTTCCCTGTCCATTCCACGTTGTCCTTCGTCCAAACCTTCCCTGTCCATTCCACGTTGTCCTTCGTCCAAACCTTCCCTGTCCATTCCACGTTGTCCTTCGTCCAAACCTTCCCTGTCCATTCCACGTTGTCCTTCGTCCAAACCTTCCCTGTCCATTCCACGTTGTCCTTCGTCCAAACCTTCCCTGTCCATTCCACGTTGTCCTTCGTCCAAACCTTCCCTGTCCATTCCACGTTGTCCTTCGTCCAAACCTTCCCTGTCCATTCCACGTTGTCCTTCGTCCAAACCTTCCCTGTCCATTCCACGTTGTCCTTCGTCCAAACCTTCCCTGTCCATTCCACGTTGTCCTTCGTCCAAACCTTCCCTGTCCATTCCACGTTGTCCTTCGTCCAAACCTTCCCTGTCCATTCCACGTTGTCCTTCGTCCAAACCTTCCCTGTCCATTCCACGTTGTCCTTCGTCCAAACCTTCCCTGTCCATTCCACGTTGTCCTTCGTCCAAACCTTCCCTGTCCATTCCACGTTGTCCTTCGTCCAAACCTTCCCTGTCCATTCCACGTTGTCCTTCGTCCAAACCTTCCCTGTCCATTCCACGTTGTCCTTCGTCCAAACCATACTTTTTTAATTGCACGTTGTCCTTCGTCCAAACCATACTTTTTTAATTGCACGTTGTCCTTCGTCCAAACCATACTTTTTTCATTGCACGTTGTCCTTCGTCCAAACCATACTTTTTTCATTGCACGTTGTCCTTCGTCCAAACCATACTTTTTTCATTGCACGTTGTCCTTCGTCCAAACCATACTTTTTTCATTGCACGTTGTCCTTCGTCCAAACCATACTTTTTTCATTGCACGTTGTCCTTCGTCCAAACCATACTTTTTTCATTGCACGTTGTCCTTCACCTTATTCCCGTGCATGTCACTTTGCCCTTCCTCTCCTTGTGCATGTCACTTTGCCCTTGACATCTCCTTGTGATTTTCACATTTATTTTCACTGTCATCTCATGCACATTATATTGTCCTTCACCCTCTCCTCGTGCATTTCACATTGTCCCTCTCCTTTCTTCATGCATGCCACATTGTCCTTCACTCTCTCCCTGTCTTTGTCTTGCCATACCACCCTACCTATATCTTCCTCTGTTTCCTAAATGTCCTCTATCATCTCTGTAATCCATGTATCCTATGATTTAAGTGATGATAATATTTATCTAATGACGAAGTGCTAATCCACGTTATACTAAACTCTCTTCCCCCCCATATCCTTCCTTTCACTTGTATCTGATGTATTGTCTTATGGTGTATTTTCAGCTAGCCTGTGAGAAGACTGTGTCTGCCATGCATCATGTCCTTCAAAGAACCATTTCAAGCGCCCGAGGTGAGTTCCCAGGCTGACATTTAAGGGGGGCACATGTTTTTTTATTCAGACAGATAGAGGCACTTGTTGGTTGAAGGAAGGGGTTTATTTTGGATCAATAGGAAGATCATATAGTGTTTGTTAATGAAATGTGTGCAATATCTTTCTGAGTCTCTTTCTTGTTTCATAGCCCTTGCTGGTCCTGGAGTGAGACCCTCCTACTCTCAGCTGGAATTGCGAATGGTCCAAAGCAGGAAGGATATAGAGAACCCAGAGCTTATTGTAGCAGCTACAGTGTTATAGAGCTGGCAGTGAACTGGCTCCGGGAACTAATCTCAGGTCAATCAGTCACCCTGAGACTAACAAAATCCCAGGTCTATTCCCCAAAACTATCCACTGGGTAATGCACAAATAGACTCCTTTTCCGGGTCTCGAGAGCCCCATCCAGGGAGCACGATGCACAAAGTGCTACATGGATACTCCTGTGTCTGTGCCAAATTGTCCTTGTCTCTTCGAAGCAGCCTCTAGACCGAGCTGGATGTGCTGAAGATGCATGGTTTCCTTTGCCAGAAGAGCCAATATCTGCTGACCCTGGAAAGCACAGTGGGGCCCCTCACCAGGGTTATCTGTCCTGTTATTGCAGTATGTGTTTTTTTTTGTGGTCTGTGAAGCGAGATGAAGACAACTCATGGATAAAAGGCTTGACTTCTTCAGTGGCACACTGTAAATTGTCCATTAGAAATGCTAAATAAAATGATTTTCACAATGTGTGTGAGTGATTTGTTATCCACAGGATCTGTAATGATCAGAGGGAGGTGCACTGAATCTTTTAGCAGCTGTGCCCAGTGGCTCGAATTCAGGGCTAAGCCCAAGGTTTGGAGCCATATTCATGCAGCGCCTGGGGGTTCCCCAAAATAGCCACAGTGACTATCTGCGTAAAAAACTAAAATAGTTGGGATGGGTAGCCTTTCATAACGGCCTTTCATAAGTGCTTAGTGAACATATGTTAAACCATGCTGTTTTCTATAGGCTAATGGCGAGGCTATAAGTAGAATGGATATGAGTATAAACCAAAAACTTAATGCACTTACAGCTATAATGCTGGCAAAGCATCAAGGGAGATGTAATCCACAACACCTGTATTGTCTAAGCTTGCCTTTCCCTGCTGTAGACCAATTCTAAGGCACACTGCATCGAGAGACCCCCACCTCCAACGCACACTACATCGAGAGACCCCCACCTCCAACGCACACTGCATCGAGAGACCCCCACCTCCAACGCACACTGCATCGAGAGACCCCCACCTCCAACGCACACTGCATCGAGAGACCCCCACCTCCAACGCACACTGCATCGAGAGACCCCCACCTCCAACGCACACTGCATCGAGAGACCCCCACCTCCAACGCACACTGCATCGAGAGACCCCCACCTCCAACGCACACTGCATCGAGAGAGAATCACTTCCAACGCACACTGCATCGAGAGAGAATCACTTCCAACGCACACTGCATCGAGAGACCCCCACCTCCAACGCACACTGCATCGAGAGACCCCCACCTCCAACGCACACTGCATCGAGAGACCCCCACCTCCAACGCACACTGCAGCGAGAGACCCCCACCTCCAACGCACACTGCAGCGAGAGAGAAACTGTCATGACATGAAGGGGTGCTGCCCTGCAACAGCACTGTCCCTTTAAGTGTGGGAACCAACTTAGCAGAGAAATAATTCTAGGACACGATAAATGGAGTAATAAAGAAAATGTATTAAGGCAAACCAAAAGGATATAGATATATATATAAATATATACAATAACCCAATATATACAATAGAGCAGGCAGAGTCCATGATAGTCCTAGGCAAAGGTAAAGGCTTAGTCAGGTTAGTGCAGCCACCAAGTACAAAATGAACATCAAGGGGCAAAGTCCTAAGCAGGCCACACAGAAATAATGCAGCAAGGTCAGAATCACTGGAGAAGGAGTCTAGACAGGAACACTGCAGGCGAACACTGGAACAGGAGACACAGGATACTCAGGACCATAAGGACATCGGAACACCGGATCAGGAAACACAGGATACACAGGAAACAAGACACAGGAGACAGGAGCAAGGAGCCAGAATCACGGGAACTAGGAAACAGCAGGTACAGGGTCAAGGATAGAGGATAATGATCTGACAGGGAGTGAGGGGAGAAACCAGAATATATAGGTGCTAAACAAGGGCCAGGTGTAGTGCCTAACGAAAGGAAATGAGAAACAGTGCCAAACAGAAACAGTGGTGAGTGCGAGTACTGCACGAGGGCATGTCGACTAAGGAGTGTCGTGACAGTACCCCCCCCCCTTAAGGAGCGACTCCCGGCGCTCCAAAACCCAAAGATCCCCCACGGGTGACAGAAGAAAATCAGGGCCACCCAACCAGTAGAGGAAAACAAGGAGGAGGCTTAGGAGGAATGAGAGGTGGACAATCCCATGGGAGAAACCAACGAGGCAGAATAGAAACATACAAAAGCAAGGACTGTAGAGTAACATTTAGCAATAGAAGGGCAGACACAGAAACAGAAGGTAAAGGCACATAAGATAAGAAACACTCCATACCAGTGACCGACAAATGTGTTAACCCACTAGATCTGGGACTATTGCTAGTAACAGGTTCATCACTCAGAAGTCCTGGGTCTGACTTGGTTTCTGGCTTGTGGGATCCTCGGAACAAAGACTGCGATGCAACTTCAGTCGAAGGGAGAACAGTCTCTGCGTAATCTTGGGTAGGTACCACTGGAACCAAACAAGGAGAATCCCCTAAATTAATAGGTACAGGATCAAGAACATTCTGCGAGCCTTCCTCCACAGACCGCAGATATGCATCAAGGAATGGTTCCCCAAATTTCTCCGAGCACGGGGCTAACCGAAGCAGAGACGACTCTCTCTCAAATTGACATTTTTCTGTAGCGGCTAGAGATACCTGGTTAATGAAATCATTCTCTTCTTCCCTTGTGAACTCAGCTTGAGATAGTTCTTTATTTGTCGTAGATAGACTTTCAACTGAAGGCAAGTCTTCATTTAATACTTGCTGGAGTTTAGGTGGAGTGATAGACATCATGGTAACTGAAATGTCATAGAAGGAGCTTCCTTCATCATGGGAACAGGTACCTCCTTGTTCGGTTTCACTCCCTTCCTTTGGCGTTTGGTTAAGCGGCTGATTAGAATAATCTTCGGCGCTTGGTTCAGGTACAAGCTTGGTAGTTGGGGTTTCCTCTTGCAGCAGAGAAATTGTTCTACCAGAGCATGTAACTTGAAGAACTGTAGAGTCTTCTTCAGGCTGTGGGTTTAGAACAAGCCTGGTCTCATTTAGATTCTTCTCTTGTACAAGATCAATAATAAATTGCACTTCAGGTAACAAGGCAACAAGATTATTGTGCATTACTCTCACTTGTCTCTGCAAATATGATAAAGATTTTTTATGGGATATCTCTTTAAGAGACATACGGATAAGTGTATACACCCTACTTATCACAGGAGGCTCTCTCAACCATATATCGCAATTAGGTAACTGAAAAAGCAATGAATCACATATGTTTTTGTGAAAAGTTTGAAGTTCATAGATAAATCCACATAATACAGATTTCTGGATTTGACAGGAGACATCGATAATAGATAAGCATAAATTAGAGGCCTTTCCAATCTGCCGCTGAATTTTTCCTAACTGATTACAACAAGTCTCAATGAGAGCACACTCTTGCTGTGAATCAGCGTGAATACCAACAAGGTTCTTCATTGTGATCCTAGACATTATACTCTGCCGGTTCCAAGTGGTCAGATCATTCTGTAAGGACATGAAGGGGTGCTGCCCTGCAACAGCACTGTCCCTTTAAGTGTGGGAACCAACTTAGCAGAGAAATAATTCTAGGACACGATAAATGGAGTAATAAAGAAAATGTATTAAGGCAAACCAAAAGGATATAGATATATATATAAATATATACAATAACCCAATATATACAATAGAGCAGGCAGAGTCCACGATAGTCCTAGGCAAAGGTAAAGGCTTAGTCAGGTTAGTGCAGCCACCAAGTACAAAATGAACATCAAGGGGCAAAGTCCTAAGCAGGCCACACAGAAATAATGCAGCAAGGTCAGAATCACTGGAGAAGGAGTCTAGACAGGAACACTGCAGGCGAACACTGGAACAGGAGGCACAGGACACAGGACCATAAGGACATCGGAACACCGGATAAGGGAACACAGGATACTCAGGAAACAAGACACAGGAGACAGGAGCAAGGAGCCAGAATCACGGGAACCAGGAAACAGCAGGTACAGGGTCAAGGATAGAGGATAATGATCTGACAGGGAGTGAGGGGAGAAACCAGAATATATAGGTGCTAAACAAGGGCCAGGTGTAGTGCCTAACGAAAGGAAATGAGAAACAGTGCCAAACAGAAACAGTGGTGAGTGCGAGTACTGCACGAGGGCATGTCGACTAAGGAGTGTCGTGACAGAAACACTTCCAACGCACACTGCATCGAGAGACCCCCACCTCCAACGCACACTGCATCGAGAGACCCCCACCTCCAACGCACACTGCATCGAGCGCCCACCTCCAACGCACACTGCATCGAGAGACCCCCACCTCCAACGCACACTGCATCGAGAGACCCCCACCTCCAACGCACACTGCATCGAGAGAGAATCACTTCCAACGCACACTGCATCGAGAGAGAATCACTTCCAACGCACACTGCATCGAGAGACCCCCACCTCCAACGCACACTGCATCGAGAGACCCCCACCTCCAACGCACACTGCATCGAGAGAGAATCACTTCCAACGCACACTGCATCGAGAGACCCCCACCTCCAACGCACACTGCATCGAGAGAGAATCACTTCCAACGCACACTGCATCGAGAGACCCCCACCTCCAACGCACACTGCATCGAGAGAGAATCACTTCCAACGCACACTGCATCGAGAGAGAATCACTTCCAACGCACACTGCATCGAGAGAGAATCACTTCCAACGCACACTGCATCGAGAGATAATCACTTCCAACGCACACTGCATCGAGAGACCCCCACCTCCAACGCACACTGCATCGAGAGAGAATCACTTCCAACGCACACTGCATCGAGAGAGAATCACTTCCAACGCACACTGCATCGAGAGAGAATCACTTCCAACGCACACTGCATCGAGAGAGAATCACTTCCAACGCACACTGCAGCGAGAGAGAATCACTTCCAACGCACACTGCAACGAGAGAGAGAATCACTTCCAACGCGCACTGCAGCGAGAGAGAGAAACACTTCCAACGCACACTGCAACGAGAGAGAAACACTTCCAACGCGCACTGCATCGAGAGAGAATCACTTCCAACGCACACTGCATCGAGAGAGAATCACTTCCAACGCACACTGCATCGAGAGACCCCCACCTCCAACGCACACTGCATCGAGAGAGAATCACTTCCAACGCACACTGCATCGAGAGAGAATCACTTCCAACGCACACTGCATCGAGAGAGAATCACTTCCAACGCGCACTGCATCGAGAGAGAGAATCACTTCCAACGCACACTGCAGCGAGAGAGAGAATCACTTCCAACGCACACTGCATCGAGTGAGAATCACTTCCAACGCACACTGCAGCGAGAGAGAGAATCACTTCCAACGCACACTGCATCGAGAGAGAATCACTTCCAACGCGCACTGCATCGAGAGAGAGAATCACTTCCAACGCACACTGCAGCGAGAGAGAGAATCACTTCCAACGCACACTGCATCGAGAGAGAATCACTTCCAACGCGCACTGCATCGAGAGAGAGAATCACTTCCAACGCACACTGCAGCGAGAGAGAGAATCACTTCCAACGCACACTGCATCGAGAGAGAAACACTTCCAACGCACACTGTCCTTTTGCCGGATAGGAACTAGATTTCTCACTGTGAGACGTCTAGTTCCTATCCCTGTAAGGGACCATTGTTAGCTGAAGGTATAGAGGTCCCTTAGCAGTATAGGAACTAGGTATTACTATCCCTGTAGAATAGAAAAAGCAGGTAATAGGCGCTCACTAAAATAGTACAAATAAACGGCAGCAGTGAACCAGCAGGACTTCCCAACCTGCTAATAACCAGAAAGTGCAAAAACAGAGTGGTAGACCGCGCCACAGAGGATTAGAAAATATTAAATAATATATACATACATATAGAGTATCCCAACAGTATGTTAGTGGATATAAACCTTGAGGGAAATAAAAAATAAAGAACAGATAGTGCAATATGTCAATATAAAATAAAATAAATGTATAAAATATATGGAAAACCAGTAAAAGGGCTAACTCACACTTTGCAGAGCTACTGAGAGCTCTGCCGTATAGTGCCTGGACGGTATAATCCCCGTCTTAGGATATGATGATGGAGTGTAGTATCCAAAGCTCCACGACCATGCGTAAAAAAACACAAATAAAATCCAATGGTATAGTACAGTGATGGCGAACCTATGGCACACGTGCCCTCTCTGTGGGCACGCGGCCACAGGTCCGCCATCACTGCAGAGTAGGCACCTGTCTGCCCGAAACGGCAGGCGCCTACTCTGCTTCCGTGTCGGGAGGCAGGGGGAGGGATCTGTGAAGCAGCTCCCCTGTCCTCCCGCGCGATGCTGTGTGGAGCGTTGCCGAGCGTTACCATGGCAACGCTCCACGCAGCATCGCGCGGGAGGACAGGGGAGCTGCTTCACAGATCCCTCCCCCTGCCTCCCGACACGGAAGCACTGCCTGCCACCACCAGACCACCAGGGATGACGGTACCACCACCGGACCACCAGGGATGGCTGTGTCCCCCCCCCCCACTTCATTAAAGGTAAGAAGGAGGGAGGGGGGAGGGATACTGACACACAGCACCCCTACCCCCCCCCCCCCCAGAAGTACCCTTACCCCCCCAGCACCACCCCTACCCCCCCAGCTCCACCCCTACCCCCACAGCACCACCCCACCCCCCCAGCAGTACCTCTAACCCCCAGCAGTACCCCTACCCCCCCAGCAGTACCCCTACCACCCCAGCAGTACCCCTACTCCCCCACAACAGTACCCCTATCCCCCCACAACAGTACCCCTACCCCCCCAGCACCCTTACCATCCCCCCAGCAGTACCCCTACCCCCCCAGAAGTACCCCTACCCCCCCACACACAGCACCCCTACCCCCCCACACACAGTACCCCTACCCCCCCACAGCACCCCTACCCCCCCACACACAGTATCCCTACCCCCCACAGCAGTACCCATACCCCGCCAGCAGTATCCCCTACCCCCCCACACACAGTATCCCTACCCCCCACAGCAGTACCCATACCCCGCCAGCAGTACCCATACCCCGCCAGCAGTATCCTCTAACCCCCCACACAGTACCCCTACCCCCCCAGCAGTACCCCTACCCCCCCAGCAGTACCCCTACCCCCCACAGCACCCCTCTCACACACACATACAGCACCCCTACCCCACGCACAGCACCCATCTCACACACATACAACACACACACACACACGCACCCCCCCACACACACACGCACCCCCCCACACACACACACGCAATTGCCGCGTTGGCACTTTAAGGAAAAAATAGTTGGCATGTATTGCGGTTTGGGCACTCGGGCTCAAAAAGGTTCGCCATCACTGGTATAGTAGTAATATAAGAAGTATGTATCCTACTTACGATTTCCAGAGCAATGACTTGGTCTGGTGATGAAAGCTAGTGGTGGTATAATCCCCACCAAGGGATATAAACAGGATCCAAAGTGCACCAGGAACAGAAATGGACCAAGGAGAAAAATAGGAAAAAACTGTAACTTTATTACAAATATGTGTTATTAAAATATAAATAAAAGTCCAACATCCAATCTCCCACAGTACTTTACGCGTTTCGCCCGAATAAGGGCTTCTTCAGAAGTATCAATATCTTTGGGGGTCTGTCCAAGAGCTTATAAAGCTTGTTAATACTCCAGTTGTAGTCCGGTGTGTGCACTTTTCCTGTTTCCGGCGTGTCGCGTACGTCAACCGGAAGTGACGCGCGGCCCGCACGGGGTGATGGGTAATGTAGTTCGGATGTTGCTGTTTTTGCCAGTAGTCGCGTACGTCGCCAGGAAATGGCGTAACGTGGCTTGCGGTGATTGTTGGGAGTAGTAGTTTATAGCAATATAGTTTGAAACATACTGTCTCCAATAAGAGAGAAAAGAAGTTATATTTAAATTAACACATTTATCAGTACTCAATAAAAGGATATAAATATATATAGTGGAATTCATATTGTGGCGAAACCGACCTCGCCACGTGTCCTTGGAGGGGGCTGATTGCCCGCCTCTTGCCTTTGGACTATGGACCAGACTTTATGGGAATGTGATACCCCAGATAGCCATACCATGGAGCCTATTCATATAATGAAAGACTATGGGAAAGACTTTAGCTCCATGGCAATTGTACTGTGTGAGTAGGAAATGCGCGCTATTCGGTAGTTTTGTGCGTGCAGATCCCAGCTATCTGGGGATATGTGAAATGTCTGTGTGTTATGGTTAAAAAGTAACTTTCTGTATTTTAAAGTGTTTTATGTCTTTCTGTAACCATGTGGTTAATGGAGTCTGTCTATGTGCTGGAGATAATTAGATTACTTCTCCAGCACAGAGAAGGCTCTGTAAAAAACAGTCTGAGCTGGGAAGCTAGGGGTTTTAAAAGATACTTTACTAACTTTTGAACCCCTGGTCTGATCCATGCCATTTTTTAATATGTTGTTCCCCTGAATGGATTGATTGTGGATATGTATTTTTATGTGAATGTGATGTATGGTTTTAGAGTTAGGAAAGTTGTGTAAAAGTATATTTTAAACTGTATGCATAATGGGATTATGTGTCACACTAAGGGGAGGGGATGTGTGGGAGGTAACATCTATGTCATTGGTTCTTTTATGCCTCCCCCTGGGTGTGGCCTGTATGTGTGAGTTGGAAATAAAAGCCAGGCTGGATGAGCCAATCCTGAGTTCCTGTTTTACCCTCAAAGTGATGTGTCGTCTCATTATTGGGGGAAGGATTTATTGCATGCTGTTCCAGTTGACTGCTAGGAGTACAAGCCTATTCGTATGGTTCCTATTCAATGGTCTACAGCATTCATATGCTTGGGAGAATTTAAAGGTTTCTCAGATTCGGTGATTGTGGTGTCTGCCAGAGTGCTTGGAGTCCTCAGGAAGCACTAGGAGCATCCATTAACGGAGGTACCAAGTCGGGGTGCCAGGTGATCCGTTACACATATAAATAGACAGATCGAATTTGATTAATGACATTATTCATAAATTACCAGATTTTACTAATTTCATGACGTAAAGTCATGATTTTATTAAGGACACGGAGGCGAGTATTCTGCTTATTCTCTTTCTTTTATTCCTCAGCAGCAAAATATTTATTTTAGAAAAACAAATCAAAACATGTAAACATGCCCCCAAAGGGTTAATCCTATAACAGTACAACCAATCATAATGCCTTCAGCATCATCAACTCCCCATGTGACCTTAAGCCACTCCTCTTTCTTGGTGTTGTCGACGAAGAATCCACAGCAGAACATATGTCAACTTGAATGAAAAACAAAATGCCAAGAACGCCACAGAGAAGAGTCCAGTACTCTTCAGAGGTTGGAGTCTTTCCGTAGGTCCTGAAGGAATCTGTGCACAACGGTGCCAAATCCGTTCATGAAGCTGAAAGGAACAGAGAAACAAACTGGTAAAATATGTTTCTGGACATCTGATTATAACCATAGTACAGAAATCATCATCGGAATATATGCCACCAATAACAGATTATCATCTAAACAAACCTTTCAATACCTGCAATGTGCTGTAGTAACTGTAACGGACCGTTTCACTTACAAGAGGATAAAACCCAGTTTAGGCGATAATCCCCTTTAGATAGACCAGCAGCTACTATAAACACCAAGTTCCCGAACTCCCAAACTGCACGGATTCATCAACTCTCGAACAGCAGACACACGAACCCTGGAAGCAGCCGAACAGGAAAAGCAATACAAACAGCTTACACTCCTGGCAGTCGGCATACAGTCCCCTTTCCCCCAAGAAAGAGACACACTCCAGCTTCAGGGTTAAACAGCAACAACACTGATTTATTCACACACAGGCTTATATGAGATTCTCCCATGCAAGGGAGGGGTTTACAGTACACCAATCCAGTTTAAGGTACAACCCACACATCTCCTCCCTCCAACATATCTGTTAACACAATTAACAGGGACATATTTTTACCCAAGTTTTGGATGTACCCTAAATACTTGGGGTACATCCACAAATCCAATATCTCCAGATAGCCCTAGTCTGGAGGGACAACATATGTTAAAATCAGCCCATTCGGATAAACGGTTCGGGAGTTATGGGACTTTAAAGTATTGACCGACCGCATGGGTAAAGTATCCGAAAACAGTTCCATGCATTTTGGCCCTGCGGTCGGTCACAAACAAGGGAATGAAAACAGACGAATTGCCTGTGTTATAGAGACTAAGGGGGATTCGTATGAATCCCCTAGTTCGTACGTTTCTTTCTACCGAACGGCGGGCCGTTCGGTAGTTTCCCCACGAAATCCTGGAAGTCTGGAGGTCTCAGCGGTGTTTGCCTAGTCGAGTGTCCGATTTCAGTTCCAGACACTCTACGGCAAAACACCGCTGTTCGGTAGTTAAAGATGGCCGCCGCCACGTGGTTGTTTCCCGAATGGCGGCCACCCAGAGGACACAGAATACATTACATGGATTGCCAATTACCTGTTTGCAACATTGTTGCAAACGGTAATTGGAGGCACACTTATTCCTGGGTGGTCTGGTTGTTCGGTAGTTTCACTCAATATAATGAATGGAGTGATTCTACTGAACGATCAGATGAATGCTGCATATATATCACCCAGGTTAAACTTAACACATAATACATATACAATATTACAGGCAGTACACTAGAATATGCTTCACGGCCTTAAAGGGACAGTAGTCCCAAAAGTCCCAATCTGTTCCTAGATGCTTTTAAAGGGCCGGTAGCAGCAATATACATTATTACATGCCCAAATATAGTTTTTACAGTACAATATGTACAGGGCCATAGTCGCAGGGCAGGAGGCTAGCAACCAGGCTTCTCCAGTCCACAGTGGCGAAGTTGGTTTCGCCACAGTAACCTAAATCCGTAGTAATCTAATGACCACATATCCATAGGAGGGAGCCACTTACCTGCATCAGGTGGGATAATACTCGCCTCCGTGTCCTTAATAAAATCATGACTTTACGTCATGAAATTAGTAAAATCTGGTAATTTTATTTAAGGACACGGAGGCTCATATTATGCTTGTTCAAAGCTGTGAAACTACCACATCAGAAATATGAGAAATCGGCCGAAAATAAAACTCCTTGAAGGTAGATTCGCGGGACCAATCAGCCGCCCGGAGTAGGTCCTCCAACCTGCATCCTTTGGAGAAAGCCTTAGTCGCCATGGCACCCCTGACCGAGTGTGCTCCATACACTGTAGTGTCGATGCCCGCTGATGCCATAATCCATTTGACCCAACGAGACAATGTGACTGTTGAAACAGGGTGATATGGATGACGAATGGCCAAGAATAACTCTGGATATGTAGGGTCACGAGTAGACGAAGTCCTGGACTCGTATTCCTTGAGACATGCCACTGGACATAGCTTAGCGTTTAGTGGAAAGGCTGGGTAGAAAACTGAGGTGATTGACGTCTTTGTACGCCTAGAAATATTAAACGAGACACCTTCGGGGGTGAATGAACGTGCGGAGAGGTCCAACGCACGTACATCAGACACCCGTTTACAGGAGATCAAACAAAACAACATCACCAACTTTGCTGTGAGTTGTTTCAGTGAGAGATCGTCGTTCTTTGGCCAGTCTCTCAGAAGCTGGAGGACGAGGTCAACGTCCCATGATGAAGAGTACCTAGGTTGCGGTGGACGTGCAAATCTAATGCTGCGCAGGAGTCGGCATACGAGGAGATGTTTACCTGCCGGGGAACCCTCCAATCCTTGGTGTCCTGCGGAAATTGCTGATCGGTACACATTTATCGTGCGATAGGCTAGGCCATGGTCAAACAGAGAAGTGAGAAATCTCAAAACGTGATTTACAGGTGCAGATAAGGGATCCATGTGTTGTTCCATGCACCAACCACTCCATGAATTCCAGGCATGTATGTAGGATTTCCTTGTTCCCAGAGCCCAAGCTCCCGCCAGAAGGTCAATAGTTGTCTGTGGAACGTCTGGGATGAATCCAAATCCCCGGAGAGGAGCCATGCCAGTAACTGGAGGTGTCCCTGTAATAGCATGGAGTGCGGTTCCCCGTTGGGGTCTAATAAGAGGTCTGGAGAGGTTGGAAGTAGTCTTGGGTAGTCCATGGACATTTCCATGAGTGTAGGGAACCATGGTTGAGCCGTCCAGAATGGGGCGATGAGAATCATGGAGGTTTGGTAGCGCCTGAGATGTAGAAGCGTCCTCGCAATCAAGGAGAAAGGAGGAAAGGCGTACGTTCGCGTGTCCGGCCACCGTTGAAGGAATGCATCTAAGGCCAACGCCTCTGGATCCGGTCTCCAACTGAAGAACCTCGGAAGTTAGGAATTCAACCGTGATGCGAAGAGGTCGATCTCCAGTGGGCCCCAAGTGACTGGAGTTGCAGGAAAATGGCCCGCTTCAGCCGCCAGTCGCTGGCATCCCGTAGGTATCTGGAATTCCAATCCACCACCATATTGGACATCCCGGGAATGTATTCCGCCTGAACCGAAATATTGCGATCCAGGCAGAAGTGCCAGAAGTCTTTCGCCAGTTCCGCTAACACCACGGACCTCGTACCCCCGAGATGGTTGATGTAGCAGACTGCTGACACTTTGTCCATCCGTAACAGAATGGAACAGTTGGTTGAGATACCCACGAGACTCCGAACTGCAAATGACCCCGCCAATAGCTCGAGGCAATTGATGTGTAACTCTTGTTCGACTGGGGACCATTTCCCTCCGGTGGAGATAGGACCGCAACGCGCGCCCCAGCCCAGCAGACCTGCGTCCGATTCCACGACAAGGTCTGGCCTTGTCCCAAAAATTGCTCTTCCGTTCCCTGCTTCCATGTGCTGCAGCCACCAAGAGAGTTCTTCTTTGGCTGCGCAATCGAGAGGTACAGAGTCTGCATAGGAGAGACGAAGGTATCTTGCCTTTAGGCGTTGAAGTGCCCTGTAGTGAAGTGGGCCCGGGAAAATTGCTTGGATAGAGGCCGAGAGAAGGCCGATGACCCTGGCCAGTTGTCGTAACGTTAGTGCCGGTCGAGCCAAAGTCCGGCGGATTTCTTTCTTGATGATCCTGACTTTGGAAGATGGTAACAGGAGTGTTCCTTTCACCGAATCGATGGTGAAGCCCAGAAATTCCAAGACTTGGGAGGGTTGTAACACCGACTTGTCCCAGTTGATGAGGAAACCAAGGTTGCCAAGTAATGTCATTGTCCAATTCATGTGTTCTTGGAGTAAGCGTGGGTCTTGTGCCATCAGAAGCATGTCGTCCAAGTATATAATCAGACGCACCCCTCTGCTGCGCAGGAGGGCGACCACTGGCCGCATGAGCTTCGTGAAGCACCATGGGGCCGAGGAGAGGCCGAAGGGCAAGCATCTGAAACGCCATGTGGTCTCCTCCCATTGGAACTGGAGGAAATGTTGGCAATCTTCGGCCATCGGGACGGTGAGGTACGCATCTTGCAGGTCGAGTTTGACCATCCAATCCTCCAATAGGAGCAGGTCTCGGAGGGAGTGGATGCCCTCCATTTTGAAATGGTGGTACGCTACAAAGGCGTTCAGGGGGCGTAAGTTGATGACCGGTCGGACACTTCCACCTTTCTTGGGCACCACAAAAAGGTTGCAGAGAAAACCTGAAACTCCCGGATGTGACTCTATGATTGCACCTTTGTCGGCCAGAGACTGTATCTCTGCTGCGATTAATGATCTGTAGTGGGTGGAGGAGACGATATGTCTGGGAAGAGCTATCTGGGCAGGTGTTTGTACAAATTCTATGGCATAACCCACTACAGTTTGTAGGACCCAAGTATCCAAAGTCAACATTCGCCAGGCATCTATAAAGTGGCATAACCTGCCCGAAAAGATATAACTGGTATGTGAGCGCTCCAATTAATTATGCAGATCTACATAAAAATCAAGATGAAAATATCAATAAACTTAAAAATGACCAATCTCGCCGAGATCACCACAATGACCACCATAAACCACAATTGAATGTACTGGGTGAGTCTTATCTGAATCAGAATACTCTACACATATATATAAGAGTATAACAAAATATCATTTATTGTATAATAAACCAATCATAAAAATGAAACAACATCTCAAAACGTCCAGTATCAGATGTAAACGTGATGAATAGTAAGGGGCCCCTTATTCATATTCTTGTCGACAAAGGACTGATGTAAAAAATCAGAGATGTGCACATAGGCATAAAAACTATATGTGAACTAAAAAAGTTCAAGCAGTAGGCTCCAGTCCAGTCCGTGAAAAAATATATAAGTGGATAAACGGATAGTGCCCAGACGACCAAGCCGTCTTACGGAGAGGGAGCTCAAACAGCAGCCAAACACCCTGGTCAAGACTAAGAGGGAAGCGATAGGGATGGCCCCAAAGGTGAAAAATCACATCCAGATATGGAAAACTATGGGGATATCACTTCAGCAACTTACCCTATCCGTCCGACCATCGGGTGAGAAACTGGGAGCACATAAACTCCAAACCGTGAGGGCTGCAGGAAAAAGGCCGTTCTCGCCAGGTCGCTTGCCGAAAATCAATGGCGGGTCGTAAAGGACGAATCGGCTGGGAAGTTCAAATCCGTCGGCGGTGTGGTGAGGTAGCAGACAGCACGTCTACGCGTTTCGTCCTAGCTGGAGGACTTTTTCAAGACAATGTCTGCTGTCTAAGAGCCGGGTTTATATACCCACTCTTAATTGATTCATAGAATGGTCATGATTGTTAATTGATAAACTGAGATCATTACAGATCTAAAGTAAATGGTCATGATTGTTAATTGATAAACTGAGATCATTACAGATCTAAAATAAAATATGCTGCAAGTGGATAGAGAAACACAAAATATAATAAATGAAAACATATATCCTTATTAGGACAATCTCATATTATTAACATCGAAAAATTATATATATATAGACATAAAACAAAGATTAAAAATATATTTTTATTTTTACTTTTATTTTTACTAATAAAGTATTTCAATCTCAAGTTTAACAGAGATAATTAATCAATCTTGATTTGTGAGCCTTTTTTTTTTTTTTTTTTTTTTTTTTAAAATAATAATAATGATAATATAGTTCAATTGTTTTATAAAAATCATAAGAAATTTGTTATTTATATATATTAGATTAGGAACAAGAACATTAAAATAAATGTTGAGCACTATATTTTTGTATATATATTTATATGTATAATTAAGAAAAGAACATTGGAAAAAAATGCTGAACACTCATATAGGATTCATATAAGTGTTAAAGAGACCATAGGGTCTAAGGTGAATCGTAATATGTATGTGGTTCCCGATTCATCCTCTCCCACATATAGAGACAGTGAAAGATCTTTCACTCACAGGGACAAATAAGTATGTCTTCCAAATTTTGTCTTCCAAAATTTAAAATTTGGAAGACATACTTATTTGTCCCTGTGAGTGAAAGATCTTTCACTGTCTCTATATGTGGGAGAGGATGAATCGGGAACCACATACATATTACGATTCACCTTAGACCCTATGGTCTCTTTAACACTTATATGAATCCTATATGAGTGTTCAGCATTTTTTTCCAATGTTCTTTTCTTAATTATACATATAAATATATATACAAAAATATAGTGCTCAACATTTATTTTAATGTTCTTGTTCCTAATCTAATATATATAAATAACAAATTTCTTATGATTTTTATAAAACAATTGAACTATATTATCATTATTATTATTTAAAAAAAAAAAAAAAAAAAAAGGCTCACAAATCAAGATTGATTAATTATCTCTGTTAAACTTGAGATTGAAATACTTTATTAGTAAAAATAAAAGTAAAAATAAAAATATATTTTTAATCTTTGTTTTATGTCTATATATATATAATTTTTCGATGTTAATAATATGAGATTGTCCTAATAAGGATATATGTTTTCATTTATTATATTTTGTGTTTCTCTATCCACTTGCAGCATATTTTATTTTAGATCTGTAATGATCTCAGTTTATCAATTAACAATCATGACCATTTACTTTAGATCTGTAATGATCTCAGTTTATCAATTAACAATCATGACCATTCTATGAATCAATTAAGAGTGGGTATATAAACCCGGCTCTTAGACAGCAGACATTGTCTTGAAAAAGTCCTCCAGCTAGGACGAAACGCGTAGACGTGCTGTCTGCTACCTCACCACACCGCCGACGGATTTGAACTTCCCAGCCGATTCGTCCTTTACGACCCGCCATTGATTTTCGGCAAGCGACCTGGCGAGAACGGCCTTTTTCCTGCAGCCCTCACGGTTTGGAGTTTATGTGCTCCCAGTTTCTCACCCGATGGTCGGACGGATAGGGTAAGTTGCTGAAGTGATATCCCCATAGTTTTCCATATCTGGATGTGATTTTTCACCTTTGGGGCCATCCCTATCGCTTCCCTCTTAGTCTTGACCAGGGTGTTTGGCTGGTGTTTGAGCTCCCTCTCCGTAAGACGGCTTGGTCGTCTGGGCACTATCCGTTTATCCACTTATATATTTTTTCACGGACTGGACTGGAGCCTACTGCTTGAACTTTTTTAGTTCACATATAGTTTTTATGCCTATGTGCACATCTCTGATTTTTTACATCAGTCCTTTGTCGACAAGAATATGAATAAGGAGCCCCTTACTATTCATCACGTTTACATCTGATACTGGACGTTTTGAGATGTTGTTTCATTTTTATGATTGGTTTATTATACAATAAATGATATTTTGTTATACTCTTATATATATGTGTAGAGTATTCTGATTCAGATAAGACTCACCCAGTACATTCAATTGTGGTTTATGGTGGTCATTGTGGTGATCTCGGCGAGATTGGTCATTTTTAAGTTTATTGATATTTTCATCTTGATTTTTATGTAGATCTGCATAATTAATTGGAGCGCTCACATACCAGTTATATCTTTTCGGTTTCATTTAATAAGTCGCTCCCTTGTATGTGACGCAGCCCTACTGTTATTTCATCCCATTGGGTATATTTATTTCTCACTGTCAGTCCATATTACATTTACATTTTGGCATAACCTGCCCCCCACCAACGTTACTGAAGGGAGTGATGAAGGAAGTGAACTTACCATAAGCGCGTCGGCCGTAGGAAGAGCTTCTGGATCCACGAGCCTGCCATGGTCTTCCTCGAACTAGGAAGAATGGAGAGGACTTGGGTTCCGCACCCTGGTAACGTGACTGGAAGGAGCCTCTAGAAACCCGGTACGAGCCCCGGGAGGAACGGCCGGGCAGACGGCCCCGATATCTGCCGGCCCCGCCAAAAACTCTACGGGAGAATACCTTTTTCATATTAGTTTGCGCCTTGTCCAGAGCAGTAAACGTGCCCACATAGGTACCCAGCTCCTTCACAAAACTGTCCCCAAAAAGAACGCCTTTGGCCTGTGGCCCAGGCTCAGTAATAGCCTAGCTTTGGCTCGATCTTAATTAATATAGCCTTTCGTCTCTCTGTGGCTAGAGCCACGTTGGCATTTCCGAGAAGACATATGGCTCACTGTATCCAGCCACTGATAGCTAGCAGGTCTACGGGAGCGCCCCCTGCCAATGCCGTTTCGACCATGTCGAATATCTTTGCACTGGGTCCGAGGACATCCAGTACCTTATCCTGGCAATGACGAAGTGCAAAGTCTAGACCCTTCTTTGCCTTCCACCCAGTTTTTCCCAGGAACTGGGCAATCTTAGGGTCCACTACAGGGGCGATACATATCAAATCTGGGAGCGTGGGGCGTGGGCATTCTGCCCGCATCTTACTTCTTGCCCCCTTATCAAGGGGTTTCCTGATCCGTGCGGCAATATATTTTGCCACATGGTCCAGCGGGAACCACTCAGTAGATCTTGGGTGCTGCAGATTATCAGGGTCAAACAGTGGTTCGCCCTGTGGGTCAAGGAGGGTGGAGTCTTCCACACCGTCCTTATTCTCATTCACAGACATAGATATAGAGCTGTGGTCAGGGAATAGTGCGCCCAAATTGTATGAGTCTTCATCATCAGACTCGCTCCATGCCTCCTCCTATTCCGAATCTGACTCGGATGATTCCACTTGGGCTTTCACCCTTTTCCAACTCCTCACCGATTTTGCCCGGTGGGTGGCTCTTTGTTGTGGTGCAACCACATTATCTTTGAATGGACGTTCCCTGTCTGTCTGTAAAATTTTGGAGGCTTCCTCGTCTATCTGGCGAGATTTTTTGGCGGCTTTGCGCCCACTGGCCTTGCCTGTATCGTGCTCCGTAGGGTTAGGAGTAATATGAGTAGAGGTCCGCTGGGCGGCCATGAGGGCATGGCTGATAGAGTGGGACAGAGTGTCCGACATAACTCCCATGGCCGAATAAACGGCTTGGGTTACGGATCTAGTAATAGTGGCATCCAGGAGAGAATGAAGCTCTTCCGAGTTCAAATGCTCCTGGTCTGTCACATTAGTGACAGTTAAGCCGGATGGTCTGGGGACAACCTGGGGAGCAGGGGGTATATCAGCCCTAATGGGAGAATTGCCAGAGGCTGTGCCCAAATCCCTTTGAGACTGCATAATTAAAATAGCAGTTCTCACAGTGGTTATAGTAGGTGGAAATATAAATAGGGATTCAAATAAAAGAGGGGGGGGGACCCAAATAACTCTAGGAGCAATGAGTGACCACACTGATAAGCCCAAAAGCTTTATAGGCAATATGGGAACAAATAAGGCACCAGCAGTATGGGTACTAATGCAAACAAACTATACAGCAATATGAAAAAGGCAAGCTCACCAAGTGTTCCCTCAGGAATGGCTCCTGGGGCACACTGGTGAGCTGCCCAGCAACTGTGCTGTCCAATAAGCACCCACTCCCGCCCCCACAAGCTTAAAATAGAGCGGGAACTAAAAACGCGGCAAAAATGCCAGCCGCAAGATGGCCGCCGCAATGCGCACTAGCGTTGTGCGCATGCGCGAACGGCGCCAGCCGCGGTTATAGCCGCGAACCGGGAAGCCCAGAGGAAAACCTCTGAGGCACTGAATTACACTGGGCGGTAAGAGCCTCCGCACGGAGAGCTGTTAGCCGCCCCAGCTCAGTAGGTGATAATCCACCTGACTGAGTAAGAGATGGGAGGGGGGGGGAAGGGGTGAGGGATTGGCTCTAGGTTAAGGAAACAACCCAGAGCCAGCAATAAAACCAAGTATAGAAGCAGGGCAGAAGCCCTGCAGCAGACAGAAATCACAAATAAAATATAAATGCAATATCAAAACAAATTATGACAAAAACACATTGGTAGCATACAGAGAAAAATAGAAATGTACTTAGCTGAGGAAGGCAGCAGCAAGAAATAGGAGTGGCTTAAGGTCACATGGGGAGTTGATGGTGCTGAAGGCATTATGATTGGTTATACTGTTATAGGATTAACCCTTTGGGGGCATGTTTCCATGTTTTGATTTGTTTTTCTAAAATAAATATTTTGCTGCTGAGGAATAAAAGAAAGAGAATAAGCAGAATATGAGCCTCCGTGTCCTTAAATAAAATCTCTGCTTGTATAACTTTGCTCACTTTCATACAAAGGCTTATACATAATAAGCTTTTACTGAACTGGTCTTATAAGAGAAAATTCATTAATATCTAAAGATATATATTGTGAGGGTATTTATATCGGCAGACATTTTGTGCAATGATAGAAATTAAAATGTATATTGTCAGTCACTCTGAACAGAGCAGACTCCATTTTGTTATTTTCAAGTTAACAAAAGACACCAAATTTCTATCCGTTCTCTAAAGCTTGGCCAGAGCTAATGGAATGTATAGTATAAACAAACCAAGTGATAAGAGACTGTCTAAAATGCTAATGGAATAGAATAAATTCTAAACCCAGACATAGGTGACAGAGAAGATTAAATAATTACATTTTACTTTCTATATGTACAAAGTCCCATTGTAAGTTTTGAGGTCATTTTTAGTTCACAAACTGTCATATTAAAAATTATAGCAGAATTTGCAGACACATAGTCTGGACAGAACTGAGAAAGACCCTTTGATGTGAAAGCATACTTAAAATTATGGCAACATATAGATAAGCCAAAATGACGTCAAAATAGCCACCAGGAAAAGTTAACTCTTTCCTGGATAGGTATGTTTAGTGGGACAAGACTGCCATCTAGAGTCCAAATACTAAAATGGTTATCTAGAAAGGAACCACACCCCCAGTGTTCCCATTGGGTTATTAGCCAGTGACGAACAGAAAAACTTTCCCTTTAAAAAGTTAAGACAAAGGGAAGAGAGAGGCATTCAAAGGCAATCAAAGATCAAGGCAGAGCCAGGAGGGGTAATGCAGAGAAAGTCGGAAGCAAGCAGAGTCAGAGCGAGACAGAGAAACCTTCCTTGACACTTAGCTACCTGAGAACATCTGGTGAGAATATCTACTTAACTGGTAAATATACTGGCTTCCTTTAATTAATTTAAATTAATTTAAAAAATTCTAATAGCATGATATATGACTGGATAAATCACGATCAGATTTCGGTATTTAGAAATCTTAGTTAACTAAGAAGTATATATTTATAACCATTTCATGCTGCAGATGAAATTAGGATAAGTGTGTATTTCTGTGATATATCGCATGTTAGCATATCGTGACATTTATCCAGCTGTATTGATTTGCTATAAAATAAGATTAAATATCTGTTTAGGCACATTAATTAATATCAGCTTATAGAACATATAGATTTCTTCTCATTAGATGGATCTAGGAAATGGCTAATGAACTGGTAACATTTTATTTTATTTAAATTACATAAGAATAGATCTTAAATCCCTAGAAGAGGTCAAGCCAGCATTGAAAGGGTTATTCTGTCAGCTAAAGCTTTTACGACTTCACGCTGCACTCTAGGGAATTCTCTTCTCTCTGTGAAACGTTTTCTTTGTCTCTGTGAAAGACAGTCATAAATCTTCTTAACGGCAAATGCTGTAGATTCTATACTGTATTAACCTGTGGAAGTTTATATTACCATATTGTATTGCATATTCATATTATACTGAATATTCATTGATTATTGTCACGCAATGTTACTCATTATTATTATTTAAATTGTTAAAAATAAATTGTATCTATTTTTATAAACAATTTGTGATTTTATTTATATGGTATACATTTCACTTACACGATAACGATCTTTGGGATCTGAGAATTAAAATAGTGGGTAATTCTCTCTGTTTACTATTATTATCCCATAAATATCCCCACAAATTGGAGGCACGCTGCTGAGATCGTTTAAATTGAAATTATATTCCATTTACAAATAATAATATTTGTAATTCATGCAATATTAATCTTGATATAGAAAAGAGTTTTGTATTGAGATTAAATCACTGTATAAAAAATGGCCAGTGGCAGCGATAAATCTGTAACAGATAATACTGAAATAATTGAAGACCTAAGAAAAAATGCTCTAGTCCATATTCATAAACATATGAAAAATGATTTAAGCTATGAGGTTTGGTTGAGAAGCATAAAATGGGAAGCTAAACAAACCGTTCTAAGTGATTCACCCATAATAACATATCTTAAAGAAATTGCTGAACAAAAGAACATAGAGAAAAAATGGCGATGATAATACACTCTTGGCCTTTCTTTATGACAGCACTTCTTAAGGCGTTAGATAAAAACAAGGTATTGGGGGGCGGAGCAAGCGCCCGAGCGAGCAGGACGTGTTTGAGAACAGCTCCGAGTCTCATTGCGGGCAAAGTGCGACTGGGGAAGAAAAAACCCACGCTCCTCGGCTCCAACTGCCACAGACTATTCCCCGACGATATGGGGAAGAAGTCCAAAAAGTTACGCTCGGATCCGGGCTCGGGTTCCCGAGATATCGGCACCTTTATGCGCACTGTCCACTCTGAAGGCCATGTGACTGATATGCCATCTGCACTGTTGTACGGGTCTAATTCCTCTTCAGCAGACAGATCGCATAGACGTTTACCCAGACACAGGGAAAACAGAAACAGAAGTCGCAAGTTAACGACGCCTGTTTATGAATCACCAAAGGTTATTAAATTCTTTAGAGAGACTGTCCCACAATTTTCTAGAGGTTCAGGAAACATATCTGAACATCTGGAAAATTATGATAGAGCAATGAATTCATTGGGCATGTATGATGACATTCATAAGAAATGGTTCATTACATGGACCTTTGATTCAATGTGCCGTGTTTATCTAGAAAGTCTTCAAGCTATACAGTTAATGTCCTGGTCCAAGATGAAATATGAAATAATCATGGAATATGGTAAGTATAAAACCATTGCTTCTGCTAAGAAGGCGCTTTATAACTTAAAGTGCCGTCCAGATCAAAGCCCCAGAGAATTTTTAGTAATTCTTAAAAATGCATACTCCGTGGCCCAAAGAAAACCCAGGAAAACCCAGCACAGATTTCAAAGATCTGTATTGTCATGCCATGCCAGTAAACATACTCGCAAGAGATTATGATTAGAATCTCGCAAGAGATTATGATTGTAAGTTACCATTAGAATGGCTAGTCAGTCAATGCATGAAATTGTATACCATATGTCACGATTCGGGGAACCCAACACGCTAACTCACACATACACACACACAGAAAGTATGCAGTACCGGACCTTAGAGTGGCCGGGCTAAGCACACAAAGAATAGTCAGGAGAACAAGCCGAGTAAGGGGAACCAGAAAACAGAATAACGAGAAACAAGCCGAGGTCAAAGGGTAGGAGAAAGTCACAAAGTCAGTATAACAAGCCAGAGAGTACGTAACCAGAAAGCACACGTTCAGTATCAATACTATAAAGCAAAGACCACAACAGGGCAGAGAGGAACAGGAAAGGTAAGTATTTAAACCATCAGGTTAATTCTGATTGGATAATTTCCAATCAGAATTAACAATCACACGTGGGAGATATCTAAACCTCCCACTGTGATTGAGGCACTGTGCCTTTAATGCCGGGTCAGGTGACTGACCCCGGCGTGACATATCTTGGGCAGTCTTCCAGCGTGCAGCGTCATGCATGCTGCCGCTGGGGGGCTTGGAGGAAGACGCGGGTGGCATCCGAGGCTGGAGGGATGCCGCTCGCCGAGCCCACGTGGAGAAGGGGACCGCGGACGGCTGGAGGGTGAGTGCCGCGAGCGGACTGCAGCCTCCCCTTGCAGCCGCCCGCGGGATCCTGACACCATACACCATGCACATGACGAAAATCAGCAAAAGGTTAAGAAACCTGGTGATAAAATGGTGTCAGAGACTAAAATTCAGTTAGGTTTAGAAACCCAACAGAAAAAGAGGACCTATTCTGAGGTTTTGAAAACACCAAAACCTCAGAAACAGGAAAACACCAGAAACAATTCTGCAAATTCCTCTGACAGTAACTCTGAAAAATCCAACACCAATGGGAATAAACGCCCCTGGGTCAATAAGAACCAAGGCAATTCCCAATGGAGAAGGAATCCTCAGGGAAATAGGAGATATGGAAACAGAAACAACCAATCTGCTTCCAATAACTCCCACCAGTCTCAGCCATCCCAGCCAAACTCTAATGGGCAAAGACAAAACGGCAATGGGGGAAATAATTTGCGTCGTCAGGTTGGTCAATTGACTGACCAGATGGGCAAATTAATGGAGCAAATAACAAAGATTAACCGAGTCTTTGCTATCAATCCTTTTTTAGGGACAGCTCAAATTGCAGAGACACCTGTGCAACTGCAGCAGCAACAACAAGTGCCGCAGCAAATATAGCTACAGTGACTAAACAGGCTAGGTTATCAGTAGATGTAATACCTAACCCTGTTTCCCTTCCAGGTACTCACAGTCAAATAAACGATAGTTGTGTTAGGAAACCTATTGCCTATTCCGTCACTTCACTTCCGGGTGAAGGAGGCGCAACGTGTTCCTCTGTTTTTTCATTTCAGCCAAAGGCTAAAATAGCCCCAGCAACCACTAGTTTCCAGGATCCAGCCCTGAAAGGGTTAACTGATGAGATGCCGACCACTAGTTCCCGCTTGACAGTTCAAGATATTCCTAAAAAGGATGGGTCTGTGGGTAAGACTGAGCATTCCTCAGTACAGGTAGAAACTACTGCTGTGACCGGTAATGTATGGAAAACAAGTAATATGTTGACACATTCTAAATTCTTATGTGAATTAGAAGAACATGAAGGAAGGTACTACATGTCTGTAGAAATACAGGTGTCAGTGCTCCGCGGGCAGCGGTGAAGGGAGGCTGCAATCCTCTCGCAGCTCACCCTCGGTCCGTCGCTGCCCGCGGTCCCCCCTCTTCTTACCGGTCGGCGAGCGGCGTCCTCTCCTCTTGACACGCCGCTCGCGTCCTCTCCTCCTCCTCCCAGCGGCAGCATGTCTAACGCTGCACACTGGGAGCCGGCACTGATATCAGAATGCCGGGGTCGCTCACGTGACCCGGCGTTAAAGCGACAGTGCAACAATCACAGTGGGGGGTATAGATACCCCCCACGTGTGTTTGTTAATTCTGATTGGAAGTTATCCAATCAGAATTAGGGCAAGGATATTTATACTTACCTTTCCTGTCTCTCAGTGCCCTGTTGTGGTCTTTGCTTTATAGTATTGATACTGAACGTGTGCTTTCTGGTTACGTACTCTCTGGCTTGTTATACTGACTTTGTGACTTTCTCCTACCCTTTGACCTCGGCTTGTTTCTCGTTATTCTGTTTTCTGGTTCCCCTTACTCGGCTTGTCTCCTGACTATTCTGTGTGTGCTTAGCCGGCCACTCTAAGGTCCGGTACTCCACACTTTCTGTGTGTGCGTCTGTGTGTGTGTTAGCGTGTTGGGTTCCCCGAATCGTGACAACAGGATTCGCTACCCCAGCCTTTCAAAGGGTTAATAGATACTGGTTCACAAGCCACGATCTTATCCAATACCTACTTCCAGCAGGTAATGGACTTAGCAACGGATAAGCCGAAGCTAAGAAATTTCCCCAATGCTTTGTTGAGCGTTGGAGGAAATGCACTTCATGTTATTGCAATACCTGGTTAAAGTTTAAAATAGGTAACAAAACCTTTAGACACCCGGTGATAGTGGTAGATCCCCCCTATAACCGACTGATTCTGGGTATAGACATACTCAGAAGACTTAACACAATTATTGACTGTGTGAATGGAATTGTATGGTCACAAGCTAAGGTTCCTATAACCTATGAGAAATCACATGTACAATCTGATCGTAACTGCCATGTGATAGAAGAAAGACCTGACTCGATTGAGGTACATTTTAGGAATAGTCAGTCACCTGACGTGCGTATCCTGCAGGTGAATGACGCAATCGCACCTGTAGATGAGCATTCCGTAAGAATTGCTCCAGAGAGAATCCAGAATGTCTCTCTGGAAGGTGATGTTTTAACCATTTCTCTCCACAGGGATTATGTTGAATCTGTAGATCTGGCAGGTCATGCTCAATTCCTTGCCAGAATTGAAAGGGTTAATGACAACTTATTCTTTCCTATTCAAATAAATGACTTAGGAAGAAATAGGAATGCAAAACTGGACTTAAAGAGTGAGAACAGCTATATTAGCAGAAGTCTGTTAAAGCAGATCGCTAATCCTAAAATAATCAGGTACGCTTCCCCACATGACAGGTGGATCCAGAACCTGGATGGCGAATCAGAGAGTCACAATGTCATAGCAAAATGTTTACTATCTATTTCCATCGGAAATAAGACAGTTAAACATTTATTCCTAGTGATAGACGAACCTCGCTATCAGGTTTACATTGGCAATGATGTCATACATCGCTTTGCCATACACCTTGACCTGATTAATTCCAACTTGTGGACAAGGTTAAAAGGTAATCCTTGTGGATACCTTCATGAGGAAAACGCCCTGAAATCAGGACAAATACCATATGCGGTAAGTATCCAAGTACCTGATGACATAACCATTCCTCAAGGGACAAGTAACTTTCTCTTACCCCTACGGGTCAAGGAGGGTCAGAGATTAAAAAACTCTGATGCCCTAATCTGTTTATCCAACAGGATACAACAATTAGGGATGGTGGTAACGCATACACCAATGGTAAGTATTGTTAAGAATCCCACCTATATAATGGTCAACAATGTTACACCCAATAGTGTTACTTTACCAAAAAGAACGTTATTAGGTTTAGCATTGGATGCTGAGTACTATACATTTGGTTTCCAAAACCAAATTATAGGCCTCATCCCTGAAGAATACTGAACTGAGGACGAAATTGTCGATCAAATATTCCATTCCTCCCCAGAAGGATTATTCACTATCCTATCTGTATATCCCTTCAATGTCGAAGACGGCTTGTGTAAAATCGAAGAAGCATCAATCACCTTCGATCATCCGCTCAATGAGCAGGAATCACAAGAGTATCACGACCAAAGAGAAAAGGTAAGTCAACACCGAACTGACCTTTCTAGGCTTGAAGAAGCTTATGAGATAGGCCAGCCTGAAATCTTTCCAGGATTTCAGGAAAGGCTAGAAGAGCAAATATCTTTAGCTGACGGTTGCTCCAACGATGCTGAGCGACAGCAGCGAAAGGAAATCCTTTTGGAATTCCAAGATATTTTTGCCAAAGATTCCTACGACTGTGGGCTAACTAACCTCCACGTAGCCAGAATACAAACTGATCAAAATTTACCACCTGTATTTATCAAACAATATAGACTCCCATTAGCATCATATGATGGTCTACAAGACATCATTCAGAATTTAAAGGAAAGGGGCATTATACGTCCAGTGCACAGTTCGTATAATAATCCGATCTTGGGGATTCTGAAACCTAATGGACAATGGCGTCTATGCGCTGACTTACGACAGCTAAATAAACGTGTCTATATGTCTGGTTGGCCAGTGCCATACATAGACCAATGTTTGGTACAAATGCAGGGATCCAAAATATTCACTGCCATTGACTGTGCGCAGGGATATTGGACTGTACCAGTCCATAATGAAGACCAATACAAATTGGACAGCAGCAGTATACCTGGACCCGTATGCCCTTCGGTTACATAAATTCTGGTCATGAATTCGCTGTGTTCATGCATAAAGCTATGCCTGGCGCACTCGAGAGAGGAACGTTATCATATGTCGACGATGTCTTGCTGAAAAGCACTTCCTTTGATAAGCATATCATAGAGATTAGACATGTTCTCACTCAGTTAAGAGAGGCAGGGATTAAACTGTCTTTACATAAGGCGCAATGGTGTTGCACCCATGTCAACTTCCTCGGACATGAGGTAACCTCTGAAGGATTAAATCCCCAGAGGAAGAAGGTTGAATCCGTACTAAAGGCTAAAACACCTTCAAACATCAGGGAATTAAGATCGTTCCTTGGTATGACTAATTACTCCCGTAAGTTTATAGATAACTATGCAGAAATAACGAAACCACTCTTACACCTGCTTAAAAAGGAAACTACCTGGAACTGGGGGAGCCTCCAGACCAAGCGGTAAGTGAACTGAGGAGGAAGCTCACTCAGGCACCCTGTTTAGCATACCCAGAGGGGGGTAAACCCTTCTATCTGGAGACAGGATATACCGATTTAAGCATCAGTGCTGTTCTGTATCAGAAGCAGGATAGTTTAAACAAAGTTATTGCATATGCTAGCAAGACTTTGTCACCTGTTGAAGTTAAATTCAACACGTGTGAGAAGGCATTATTGTCGACTGTCTGGGCACTACAAACTTTTCGTAGCTATATCCAAGGTGAGAAAATAATTGTAGAAACAGCTCACCAACCTCTACAGTATCTGCAGAGTGAAAGAATTAGAGACGGTAATCTCTCTAACAGTCGGATTACTGCATGGACTGCATATCCTTACAGGGATGGCCGTTAGAAGTCCGTTATAAACACAATAAGAGAAGCCCAGTTGCCCAAAGTTTAGCAGAATTACATGACTGTACTGCTCCATCTCTGAATGATAATGACACCGGAGATGATTTCCTAGAAGAGCAATTGTTATCCCCTTATAAAGTTTATGACGAGGAATACTGTCGACCACTACCGTGGGTATACATTGATGGTTGTTCATATCACCACGTTGCTGGTGCTGAACGGAAGTTAGTTGCAGGTATCGGAATCGCCTGGATAGGTGATTATCCCAATGTATCTATAGGATACAATATTGGTCCCAAAAGCAGTCAGATAGCTGAACTCTGTGCAGTATATAAGACCATTCAAATGGCAATAGAATATAGTATCACAGAATTTATCATAACTGATTCCAACTATGTTCGCAACAGTTTCGTCGAATATCTGCCTAGCTGGAAACGTAACCAAATGCTGAAAAGCAATAACAAACCTGTTAAACACGGGAAATTGTTTTGTAAAATTGATGAGTTGGTTAAGGAACATGGTTTAACCATATATTGGAAGAAAACCAAAGGCCATTCTAAGATAGAAGGTATTGACAAGGATGGTAATGATCGATTCACTGGCATGATCGAATGAGCCGATTCACTGGCAAAACAAGCAGCCATCAATGGTGAAACCCTAAACATTGATGATCTTATGGGTTCAATTCACGTTGAAGCCATAACTAGACGACAGGCTAGAGATAATGCTGACTTAAACATCGTACAATGGAGTCAAGAAGCTCCTAGTGAGGACCTGATTATCAGTCAGAAGAACGATCCCGTCATAGGTATATTCTATAAACATATAGAAGACCCTACCGCCAATCCCATCACAGATGAGGATTGCAAAGATAATGAAGATTTACCATGTATCATGGATGGGTTGCTGGTCAGAACTTCTAAACATGGGTAGTCCCAATGGGTAGTCCCAACTGTATACTGAGGGTTAATGCTCCAACACGCACATGATGCACCTACATCTGGGCATCGTGGTGATAAGATCACATATGAGATATTGCGTGATTATGCATATTGGCCACACATGTTAAGAGATGTTAAGACATACTGTCAGGGATGCTTGATTTGTCCGCAATATCAACCCCATGGTCCAACGCATCGTGCACCACTTCAGAAGAAGGGGGTGTCATTACCCTGGTCTGATATTCAAATTGACTTTATAGGTCCTGTAACAAGATCTTCAAGAGGTAACAAATACATGTTAACCGTTACATGTATGTACACAAAGTGGATAGAGTATTTGCCTTGTAAAGAGAACACGAGTACCGTGTGCGCCACTTTGTTGATTAACCATGTCTTTTCCAGGTTCGGTCTGCCTCAAAGAATTGAGTCAGACAGAGGTAGTCATTTTACCAGTGAAGTAATGGCTAAGATGTGGAATATTCTAGGTGTTAAACGAAAGCTACATATTGCATACCGCGCTGCGTCTAGCGGGGGGGGGTAGAGCGATATAACCAGTCTATCGTTAATATTCTGAAAAAGTACGTTAAGGAGACTGGTAAAGACTGGGACATTAAATTGCCCCTAGTTTTAATGGCAATTAGAGCTACACCTAGCACTGCTACCAAATTGTCACCTTTTGAATTGATGACAGGAAGAAAGATGGTTTTACCACAGCATTTACTATATCGTACTTCGGATCATAATTTGATCAATGCTGCCACTACACATCAGTATATCGAAGATTTGCGCAAGCATTTACAGCATGCGTTTGCTTTTGCCCAAAAGAATCTAGAAAAAGCAGCGACAGGGGTTAAGACCTATTACGATTTAAAAACCACGAAAAAGGAATGAGATAACAGATCAAGTCTATCTGTATAACTTTGCATGAAATCAAGTCAAGGAAAATAAATTTTTACCTTCTTGGAAAGGGCCATATGTCATCATTGACAAAATTTCCCCAGTAGCGTACAAAATAAAAATTCCTAAGGATGGTGATTTTATTGAAAAGTGGGTTCACATTAACCAGCTGCGTGCTTGTCATCCTAAATCTCAATTAAGGATCGTAGGTGTGGATTTGGATGCAGAAGGGTGAACGACTAACCTGGATGAATGCTTGATTCACGTGGTATCGTATGATGTGAAATGTTGTGATGTGCCATGATCTCATGTACGCTCATGTCATTTACCATTTCCTTGCCATCCAATAACTACATTTTCTAAGCAGGTTACTAGCTTGTTTAACTGCTATAGGCATATTGCTGAGGAGTCAGTAATGAATGTAGTGAGGGATGAAGTTATAAAAATAGAATTAGAGAGAATACATTTGTTGATGAATCGTAATAATGTGTTGTCCTAGGCCAAGTGATGTCATACTGTTATAAGTTTGTATACTTAACAAACCTTGAATCATTAGTAGATAAGTCTGAAATGAGTTCCTGATCCGTGACTGTCGAAAGATGTCCAAGAAGGATGTGGCGTGTTTATGGATCGTACTGCTCCTGTGCCAAGAGCCACGGACCGACCCGATCGCAGAGATGGGACCATCCTCCGGCATCCTGATTCAAGAGACACCAGGGTTCATCTTGACAGAGAAGAGGATCCTGACCCGACGTGTGTTCGTCAGCTTGGACCCCAAGATTTCCATCGAGAAGGCGTACAACATTTCATCGATGCAGCTTCCTGAGTTACAGACTTGGTACCAGATGCACCTCCAAAGAGCACAGGACCGTGTGCGAAACATCTTGGAGCAAGCCCGGAAACCATTTGTATCCAGTTATATTTCGATGAGCAACCGACCCAAATGGTTCCTCACCGCTATAATTGTTGCATTAGTTTGTGCCACTGTCGGAGCAGTTGTCACAACTGGAATGTCTGCAGCCAACTCTATTACTGTCCAAAAGCTGGATATGGAAATCTATGCGCTAAAGCAACACATTAACGATATTCATCAGGTGATAAAACAGCAAAGAACACTTCTCCAAGACGTGTTAACTATTGTGGAAGACACAGTTGTTACAACAAATTTGCATTCGGAGTTAATTGCCAAATCCACTGAGTTGCACCAAAGTCATGACTTATTTAAGCGTGAACTTCTATTTCTGCATGACCCGATATTGTTCCACACACTTGCTTTTCTTGACGAAGTGCAAACTGGAATGATCGAATTGGCAGGGGGACACATACCTCTGTATTTTGTATCCAAGGATATTGTTCATGCGATGCTTGCCAATGTGGATGGAGAAACAATTGAGCCCATGCAATTAAATCTGGCCTTTGAGATGGGGAGCGCTATACCTCTCTTAATTGATCCGGAACGTATGGAGATTTGCTTTTTATTGGCCATACCATATGTAACTCCCAAAAACATTTTTCAAATGAAAACAATTTACAACGTCGGTACATGGAAGGAAAATATCCATGTAAAAGTCCAAACCCCAGATGTTTTGACTTTTCAACCGTGGATACCAGATTGGTATTCAATACCCATTTTGAATGACTGTGAGAAATTCAAAGACAATAATTTCCAATGTGATGGAAAACCTTTTGTGTACGATTCTACCAATGTGTGGGATTGAGTACCTTAAACATGGCTCTGAAACATGTCAAGTAACTATGTCAAAACTCACAGGCACTCCAATTTTCAAGCCGCAGGCAGATTTATTGTGACAGAATGCGAATGCGTCACCTGAGAACATCTGGTGAGAATATCTACTTAACTGGTAAATATACTGGCTTCCTTTAATTAATTTAAATTAATTTAAAAAATTCTAATAGCATGATATATGACTGGATAAATCACGATCAGATTTCGGTATTTAGAAATCTTAGTTAACTAAGAAGTATATATTTATAACCATTTCATGCTGCAGATGAAATTAGGATAAGTGTGTATTTCTGTGATATATCGCATGTTAGCATATCGTGACATTTATCCAGCTGTATTGATTTGCTATAAAATAAGATTAAATATCTGTTTAGGCACATTAATTAATATCAGCTTATAGAACATATAGATTTCTTCTCATTAGATGGATCTAGGAAATGGCTAATGAACTGGTAACATTTTATTTTATTTAAATTACATAAGAATAGATCTTAAATCCCTAGAAGAGGTCAAGCCAGCATTGAAAGGGTTATTCTGTCAGCTAAAGCTTTTACGACTTCACGCTGCACTCTAGGGAATTCTCTTCTCTCTGTGAAACGTTTTCTTTGTCTCTGTGAAAGACAGTCATAAATCTTCTTAACGGCAAATGCTGTAGATTCTATACTGTATTAACCTGTGGAAGTTTATATTACCATATTGTATTGCATATTCATATTATACTGAATATTCATTGATTATTGTCACGCAATGTTACTCATTATTATTATTTAAATTGTTAAAAATAAATTGTATCTATTTTTATAAACAATTTGTGATTTTATTTATATGGTATACATTTCACTTACACGATAACGATCTTTGGGATCTGAGAATTAAAATAGTGGGTAATTCTCTCTGTTTACTATTATTATCCCATAAATATCCCCACAAATTGGAGGCACGCTGCTGAGATCGTTTAAATTGAAATTATATTCCATTTACAAATAATAATATTTGTAATTCATGCAATATTAATCTTGATATAGAAAAGAGTTTTGTATTGAGATTAAATCACTGTATAAAAAATGGCCAGTGGCAGCGATAAATCTGTAACAGATAATACTGAAATAATTGAAGACCTAAGAAAAAATGCTCTAGTCCATATTCATAAACATATGAAAAATGATTTAAGCTATGAGGTTTGGTTGAGAAGCATAAAATGGGAAGCTAAACAAACCGTTCTAAGTGATTCACCCATAATAACATATCTTAAAGAAATTGCTGAACAAAAGAACATAGAGAAAAAATGGCGATGATAATACACTCTTGGCCTTTCTTTATGACAGCACTTCTTAAGGCGTTAGATAAAAACAAGGTATTGGGGGGCGGAGCAAGCGCCCGAGCGAGCAGGACGTGTTTGAGAACAGCTCCGAGTCTCATTGCGGGCAAAGTGCGACTGGGGAAGAAAAAACCCACGCTCCTCGGCTCCAACTGCCACAGACTATTCCCCGACGATATGGGGAAGAAGTCCAAAAAGTTACGCTCGGATCCGGGCTCGGGTTCCCGAGATATCGGCACCTTTATGCGCACTGTCCACTCTGAAGGCCATGTGACTGATATGCCATCTGCACTGTTGTACGGGTCTAATTCCTCTTCAGCAGACAGATCGCATAGACGTTTACCCAGACACAGGGAAAACAGAAACAGAAGTCGCAAGTTAACGACGCCTGTTTATGAATCACCAAAGGTTATTAAATTCTTTAGAGAGACTGTCCCACAATTTTCTAGAGGTTCAGGAAACATATCTGAACATCTGGAAAATTATGATAGAGCAATGAATTCATTGGGCATGTATGATGACATTCATAAGAAATGGTTCATTACATGGACCTTTGATTCAATGTGCCGTGTTTATCTAGAAAGTCTTCAAGCTATACAGTTAATGTCCTGGTCCAAGATGAAATATGAAATAATCATGGAATATGGTAAGTATAAAACCATTGCTTCTGCTAAGAAGGCGCTTTATAACTTAAAGTGCCGTCCAGATCAAAGCCCCAGAGAATTTTTATTAATTCTTAAAAATGCATACTCCGTGGCCCAAAGAAAACCCAGGAAAACCCAGCACAGATTTCAAAGATCTGTATTGTCATGCCATGCCAGTAAACATACTCGCAAGAGATTATGATTAGAATCTCGCAAGAGATTATGATTGTAAGTTACCATTAGAATGGCTAGTCAGTCAATGCATGAAATTGTATACCATATGTCACGATTCGGGGAACCCAACACGCTAACACACACATACACACACACAGAAAGTATGCAGTACCGGACCTTAGAGTGGCCGGGCTAAGCACACAAAGAATAGTCAGGAGAACAAGCCGAGTAAGGGGAACCAGAAAACAGAATAACGAGAAACAAGCCGAGGTCAAAGGGTAGGAGAAAGTCACAAAGTCAGTATAACAAGCCAGAGAGTACGTAACCAGAAAGCACACGTTCAGTATCAATACTATAAAGCAAAGACCACAACAGGGCAGAGAGGAACAGGAAAGGTAAGTATTTAAACCATCAGGTTAATTCTGATTGGATAATTTCCAATCAGAATTAACAATCACACGTGGGAGATATCTAAACCTCCCACTGTGACTGACCCCGGCGTGACATATCTTGGGCAGTCTTCCAGCGTGCAGCGTCATGCATGCTGCCGCTGGGGGGCTTGGAGGAAGACGCGGGTGGCATCCGAGGCTGGAGGGATGCCGCTCGCCGAGCCCACGTGGAGAAGGGGACCGCGGACGGCTGGAGGGTGAGTGCCGCGAGCGGACTGCAGCCTCCCCTTGCAGCCGCCCGCGGGATCCTGACACCATACACCATGCACATGACGAAAATCAGCAAAAGGTTAAGAAACCTGGTGATAAAATGGTGTCAGAGACTAAAATTCAGTTAGGTTTAGAAACCCAACAGAAAAAGAGGACCTATTCTGAGGTTTTGAAAACACCAAAACCTCAGAAACAGGAAAACACCAGAAACAATTCTGCAAATTCCTCTGACAGTAACTCTGAAAAATCCAACACCAATGGGAATAAATGCCCCTGGGTCAATAAGAACCAAGGCAATTCCCAATGGAGAAGGAATCCTCAGGGAAATAGGAGATATGGAAACAGAAACAACCAATCTGCTTCCAATAACTCCCACCAGTCTCAGCCATCCCAGCCAAATTCTAATGGGCAAAGACAAACCGGCAATGGGGGAAATAATTTGCGTCGTCAGGTTGGTCAATTGACTGACCAGATGGGCAAATTAATGGAGCAAATAACAAAGATTAACCGAGTCTTTGCTATCAATCCTTTTTTAGGGACAGCTCAAATTGCAGAGACACCTGTGCAACTGCAGCAGCAACAACAAGTGCCGCAGCAAATATAGCTACAGTGACTAAACAGGCTAGGTTATCAGTAGATGTAATACCTAACCCTGTTTCCCTTCCAGGTACTCACAGTCAAATAAACGATAGTTGTGTTAGGAAACCTATTGCCTATTCCGTCACTTCACTTCCGGGTGAAGGAGGCGCAACGTGTTCCTCTGTTTTTTCATTTCAGCCAAAGGCTAAAATAGCCCCAGCAACCACTAGTTTCCAGGATCCAGCCCTGAAAGGGTTAACTGATGAGATGCCGACCACTAGTTCCCGCTTGACAGTTCAAGATATTCCTAAAAAGGATGGGTCTGTGGGTAAGACTGAGCATTCCTCAGTACAGGTAGAAACTACTGCTGTGACCGGTAATGTATGGAAAACAAGTAATATGTTGACACATTCTAAATTCTTATGTGAATTAGAAGAACATGAAGGAAGGTACTACATGTCTGTAGAAATACAGGTGTCAGTGCTCCGCGGGCAGCGGTGAAGGGAGGCTGCAATCCTCTCGCAGCTCACCCTCGGTCCGTCGCTGCCCGCGGTCCCCCCTCTTCTTACCGGTCGGCGAGCGGCGTCCTCTCCTCTTGACACGCCGCTCGCGTCCTCTCCTCCTCCTCCCAGCGGCAGCATGTCTAACGCTGCACACTGGGAGCCGGCACTGATATCAGAATGCCGGGGTCGCTCACGTGACCCGGCGTTAAAGCGACAGTGCAACAATCACAGTGGGGGGTATAGATACCCCCCACGTGTGTTTGTTAATTCTGATTGGAAGTTATCCAATCAGAATTAGGGCAAGGATATTTATACTTACCTTTCCTGTCTCTCAGTGCCCTGTTGTGGTCTTTGCTTTATAGTATTGATACTGAACGTGTGCTTTCTGGTTACGTACTCTCTGGCTTGTTATACTGACTTTGTGACTTTCTCCTACCCTTTGACCTCGGCTTGTTTCTCGTTATTCTGTTTTCTGGTTCCCCTTACTCGGCTTGTCTCCTGACTATTCTGTGTGTGCTTAGCCGGCCACTCTAAGGTCCGGTACTCCACACTTTCTGTGTGTGCGTCTGTGTGTGTGTTAGCGTGTTGGGTTCCCCGAATCGTGACAACAGGATTCGCTACCCCAGCCTTTCAAAGGGTTAATAGATACTGGTTCACAAGCTACTATCTTATCCAATACCTACTTCCAGCAGGTAATGGACTTAGCAACGGATAAGCCGAAGCTAAGAAATTTCCCCAATGCTTTGTTGAGCGTTGGAGGAAATGCACTTCATGTTATTGCAATACCTGGTTAAAGTTTAAAATAGGTAACAAAACCTTTAGACACCCGGTGATAGTGGTAGATCTCCCCTATAACCGACTGATTCTGGGTATAGACATACTCAGAAGACTTAACACAATTATTGACTGTGTGAATGGAATTGTATGGTCACAAGCTAAGGTTCCTATAACCTATGAGAAATCACATGTACAATCTGATCGTAACTGCCATGTGATAGAAGAAAGACCTGACTCGATTGAGGTACATTTTAGGAATAGTCAGTCACCTGACGTGCGTATCCTGCAGGTGAATGATGCAATCGCACCTGTAGATGAGCATTCCGTAAGAATTGCTCCAGAGAGAATCCAGAATGTCTCTCTGGAAGGTGATGTTTTAACCATTTCTCTCCACAGGGACTATGTTGAATCTGTAGATCTGGCAGGTCATGCTCAATTCCTTGCCAGAATTGAAAGGGTTAATGACAACTTATTCTTTCCTATTCAAATAAATGACTTAGGAAGAAATAGGAATGCAAAACTGGACTTAAAGAGTGAGAACAGCTATATTAGCAGAAGTCTGTTAAAGCAGATCGCTAATCCTAAAATAATCAGGTACGCTTCCCCACATGACAGGTGGATCCAGAACCTGGATGGCGAATCAGAGAGTCACAATGTCATAGCAAAATGTTTACTATCTATTTCCATCGGAAATAAGACAGTTAAACATTTATTCCTAGTGATAGACGAACCTCGCTATCAGGTTTACATTGGCAATGATGTCATACATCGCTTTGCCATACACCTTGACCTGATTAATTCCAACTTGTGGACAAGGTTAAAAGGTAATCCTTGTGGATACCTACACGAGGAAAACGCCCTGAAATCAGGACAAATACTACCATATGCGGTAAGTATTCAAGTACCTGATGACATAACCATTCCTCAAGGGACAAGTAACTTTCTCTTACCCCTACGGGTCAAGGAGGGTCAGAGATTAAAAAACTCTGATGCCCTAATCTGTTTATCCAACAGGATACAACAATTAGGGATGGTGGTAACGCATACACCAATGGTAAGTATTGTTAAGAATCCCACCTATATAATGGTCAACAATGTTACACCCAATAGTGTTACTTTACCAAAAAGAACGTTATTAGGTTTAGCATTGGATGCTGAGTACTATACATTTGGTTTCCAAAACCAAATTATAGGCCTCATCCCTGAAGAATACTGAACTGAGGACGAAATTGTCGATCAAATATTCCATTCCTCCCCAGAAGGATTATTCACTATCCTATCTGTATATCCCTTCAATGTCGAAGACGGCTTGTGTAAAATCGAAGAAGCATCAATCACCTTCGATCATCCGCTCAATGAGCAGGAATCACAAGAGTATCACGACCAAAGAGAAAAGGTAAGTCAACACCGAACTGACCTTTCTAGGCTTGAAGAAGCTTATGAGATAGGCCAGCCTGAAATCTTTCCAGGATTTCAGGAAAGGCTAGAAGAGCAAATATCTTTAGCTGACGGTTGCTCCAACGATGCTGAGCGACAGCAGCGAAAGGAAATCCTTTTGGAATTCCAAGATATTTTTGCCAAAGATTCCTACGACTGTGGGCTAACTAACCTCCACGTAGCCAGAATACAAACTGATCAAAATTTACCACCTGTATTTATCAAACAATATAGACTCCCATTAGCATCATATGATGGTCTACAAGACATCATTCAGAATTTAAAGGAAAGGGGCATTATACGTCCAGTGCACAGTTCGTATAATAATCCGATCTTGGGGATTCTGAAACCTAATGGACAATGGCGTCTATGCGCTGACTTACGACAGCTAAATAAACGTGTCTATATGTCTGGTTGGCCAGTGCCATACATAGACCAATGTTTGGTACAAATGCAGGGATCCAAAATATTCACTGCCATTGACTGTGCGCAGGGATATTGGACTGTACCAGTCCATAATGAAGACCAATACAAATTGGACAGCAGCAGTATACCTGGACCCGTATGCCCTTCGGTTACATAAATTCTGGTCATGAATTCGCTGTGTTCATGCATAAAGCTATGCCTGGCGCACTCGAGAGAGGAACGTTATCATATGTCGACGATGTCTTGCTGAAAAGCACTTCCTTTGATAAGCATATCATAGAGATTAGACATGTTCTCACTCAGTTAAGAGAGGCAGGGATTAAACTGTCTTTACATAAGGCGCAATGGTGTTGCACCCATGTCAACTTCCTCGGACATGAGGTAACCTCTGAAGGATTAAATCCCCAGAGGAAGAAGGTTGAATCCGTACTAAAGGCTAAAACACCTTCAAACATCAGGGAATTAAGATCGTTCCTTGGTATGACTAATTACTCCCGTAAGTTTATAGATAACTATGCAGAAATAACGAAACCACTCTTACACCTGCTTAAAAAGGAAACTACCTGGAACTGGGGGAGCCTCCAGACCAAGCGGTAAGTGAACTGAGGAGGAAGCTCACTCAGGCACCCTGTTTAGCATACCCAGAGGGGGGTAAACCCTTCTATCTGGAGACAGGATATACCGATTTAAGCATCAGTGCTGTTCTGTATCAGAAGCAGGATAGTTTAAACAAAGTTATTGCATATGCTAGCAAGACTTTGTCACCTGTTGAAGTTAAATTCAACACGTGTGAGAAGGCATTATTGTCGACTGTCTGGGCACTACAAACTTTTCGTAGCTATATCCAAGGTGAGAAAATAATTGTAGAAACAGCTCACCAACCTCTACAGTATCTGCAGAGTGAAAGAATTAGAGACGGTAATCTCTCTAACAGTCGGATTACTGCATGGACTGCATATCCTTACAGGGATGGCCGTTAGAAGTCCGTTATAAACACAATAAGAGAAGCCCAGTTGCCCAAGGTTTAGCAGAATTACATGACTGTACTGCTCCATCTCTGAATGATAATGACACCGGAGATGATTTCCTAGAAGAGCAATTGTTATCCCCTTATAAAGTTTATGACGAGGAATACTGTCGACCACTACCGTGGGTATACATTGATGGTTGTTCATATCACCACGTTGCTGGTGCTGAACGGAAGTTAGTTGCAGGTATCGGAATCGCCTGGATAGGTGATTATCCCAATGTATCTATAGGATACAATATTGGTCCCAAAAGCAGTCAGATAGCTGAACTCTGTGCAGTATATAAGACCATTCAAATGGCAATAGAATATAGTATCACAGAATTTATCATAACTGATTCCAACTATGTTCGCAACAGTTTCGTCGAATATCTGCCTAGCTGGAAACGTAACCAAATGCTGAAAAGCAATAACAAACCTGTTAAACACGGGAAATTGTTTTGTAAAATTGATGAGTTGGTTAAGGAACATGGTTTAACCATATATTGGAAGAAAACCAAAGGCCATTCTAAGATAGAAGGTATTGACAAGGATGGTAATGATCGATTCACTGGCATGATCGAATGAGCCGATTCACTGGCAAAACAAGCAGCCATCAATGGTGAAACCCTAAACATTGATGATCTTATGGGTTCAATTCACGTTGAAGCCATAACTAGACGACAGGCTAGAGATAATGCTGACTTAAACATCGTACAATGGAGTCAAGAAGCTCCTAGTGAGGACCTGATTATCAGTCAGAAGAACGATCCCGTCATAGGTATATTCTATAAACATATAGAAGACCCTACCGCCAATCCCATCACAGATGAGGATTGCAAAGATAATGAAGATTTACCATGTATCATGGATGGGTTGCTGGTCAGAACTTCTAAACATGGTATTCAACAATGGGTAGTCCCAACTGTATACTGAGGGTTAATGCTCCAACACGCACATGATGCACCTACATCTGGGCATCGTGGTGATAAGATCACATATGAGATATTGCGTGATTATGCATATTGGCCACACATGTTAAGAGATGTTAAGACATACTGTCAGGGATGCTTGATTTGTCCGCAATATCAACCCCATGGTCCAACGCATCGTGCACCACTTCAGAAGAAGGGGGTGTCATTACCCTGGTCTGATATTCAAATTGACTTTATAGGTCCTGTAACAAGATCTTCAAGAGGTAACAAATACATGTTAACCGTTACATGTATGTACACAAAGTGGATAGAGTATTTGCCTTGTAAAGAGAACACGAGTACCGTGTGCGCCACTTTGTTGATTAACCATGTCTTTTCCAGGTTCGGTCTGCCTCAAAGAATTGAGTCAGACAGAGGTAGTCATTTTACCAGTGAAGTAATGGCTAAGATGTGGAATATTCTAGGTGTTAAACGAAAGCTACATACTGCATACCGCGCTGCGTCTAGCGGGGGGGGGGGGTAGAGCGATATAACCAGTCTATCGTTAATATTCTGAAAAAGTACGTTAAGGAGACTGGTAAAGACTGGGACATTAAATTGCCCCTAGTTTTAATGGCAATTAGAGCTACACCTAGCACTGCTACCAAATTGTCACCTTTTGAATTGATGACAGGAAGAAAGATGGTTTTACCACAGCATTTACTATATCGTACTTCGGATCATAATTTGATCAATGCTGCCACTACACATCAGTATATCGAAGATTTGCGCAAGCATTTACAGCATGCGTTTGCTTTTGCCCAAAAGAATCTAGAAAAAGCAGCGACAGGGGTTAAGACCTATTACGATTTAAAAACCACGAAAAAGGAATGAGATAACAGATCAAGTCTATCTGTATAACTTTGCATGAAATCAAGTCAAGGAAAATACATTTTTACCTTCTTGGAAAGGGCCATATGTCATCATTGACAAAATTTCCCCAGTAGCGTACAAAATAAAAATTCCTAAGGATGGTGATTTTATTGAAAAGTGGGTTCACATTAACCAGCTGCGTGCTTGTCATCCTAAATCTCAATTAAGGATCGTAGGTGTGGATTTGGATGCAGAAGGGTGAACGACTAACCTGGATGAATGCTTGATTCACGTGGTATCGTATGATGTGAAATGTTGTGATGTGCCATGATCTCATGTACGCTCATGTCATTTACCATTTCCTTGCCATCCAATAACTACATTTTCTAAGCAGGTTACTAGCTTGTTTAACTGCTATAGGCATATTGCTGAGGAGTCAGTAATGAATGTAGTGAGGGATGAAGTTATAAAAATAGAATTAGAGAAAATACATTTGTTGATGAATCGTAATAATGTGTTGTCCTAGGCCAAGTGATGTCATACTGTTATAAGTTTGTATACTTAACAAACCTTGAATCATTAGTAGATAAGTCTGAAATGAGTTCCTGATCCGTGACTGTCGAAAGATGTCCAAGAAGGATGTGGCGTGTTTATGGATCGTACTGCTCCTGTGCCAAGAGCCACGGACCGACCCGATCGCAGAGATGGGACCATCCTCCGGCATCCTGATTCAAGAGACACCAGGGTTCATCTTGACAGAGAAGAGGATCCTGACCCGACGTGTGTTCGTCAGCTTGGACCCCAAGATTTCCATCGAGAAGGCGTACAACATTTCATCGATGCAGCTTCCTGAGTTACAGACTTGGTACCAGATGCACCTCCAAAGAGCACAGGACCGTGTGCGAAACATCTTGGAGCAAGCCCGGAAACCATTTGTATCCAGTTATATTTCGATGAGCAACCGACCCAAATGGTTCCTCACCGCTATAATTGTTGCATTAGTTTGTGCCACTGTCGGAGCAGTTGTCACAACTGGAATGTCTGCAGCCAACTCTATTACTGTCCAAAAGCTGGATATGGAAATCTATGCGCTAAAGCAACACATTAACGATATTCATCAGGTGATAAAACAGCAAAGAACACTTCTCCAAGACGTGTTAACTATTGTGGAAGACACAGTTGTTACAACAAATTTGCATTCGGAGTTAATTGCCAAATCCACTGAGTTGCACCAAAGTCATGACTTATTTAAGCGTGAACTTCTATTTCTGCATGACCCGATATTGTTCCACACACTTGCTTTTCTTGACGAAGTGCAAACTGGAATGATCGAATTGGCAGGGGGACACATACCTCTGTATTTTGTATCCAAGGATATTGTTCATGCGATGCTTGCCAATGTGGATGGAGAAACAATTGAGCCCATGCAATTAAATCTGGCCTTTGAGATGGGGAGCGCTATACCTCTCTTAATTGATCCGGAACGTATGGAGATTTGCTTTTTATTGGCCATACCATATGTAACTCCCAAAAACATTTTTCAAATGAAAACAATTTACAACGTTGGTACATGGAAGGAAAATATCCATGTAAAAGTCCAAACCCCAGATGTTTTGACTTTTCAACCGTGGATACCAGATTGGTATTCAATACCCATTTTGAATGACTGTGAGAAATTCAAAGACAATAATTTCCAATGTGATGGAAAACCTTTTGTGTACGATTCTACCAATGTGTGGGATTGAGTACCTTAAACATGGCTCTGAAACATGTCAAGTAACTATGTCAAAACTCACAGGCACTCCAATTTTCAAGCCGCAGGCAGATTTATTGTGACAGAATGCGAATGCGTCACCTGAGAACATCTGGTGAGAATATCTACTTAACTGGTAAATATACTGGCTTCCTTTAATTAATTTAAATTAATTTAAAAAATTCTAATAGCATGATATATGACTGGATAAATCACGATCAGATTTCGGTATTTAGAAATCTTAGTTAACTAAGAAGTATATATTTATAACCATTTCATGCTGCAGATGAAATTAGGATAAGTGTGTATTTCTGTGATATATCGCATGTTAGCATATCGTGACATTTATCCAGCTGTATTGATTTGCTATAAAATAAGATTAAATATCTGTTTAGGCACATTAATTAATATCAGCTTATAGAACATATAGATTTCTTCTCATTAGATGGATCTAGGAAATGGCTAATGAACTGGTAACATTTTATTTTATTTAAATTACATAAGAATAGATCTTAAATCCCTAGAAGAGGTCAAGCCAGCATTGAAAGGGTTATTCTGTCAGCTAAAGCTTTTACGACTTCACGCTGCACTCTAGGGAATTCTCTTCTCTCTGTGAAACGTTTTCTTTGTCTCTGTGAAAGACAGTCATAAATCTTCTTAACGGCAAATGCTGTAGATTCTATACTGTATTAACCTGTGGAAGTTTATATTACCATATTGTATTGCATATTCATATTATACTGAATATTCATTGATTATTGTCACGCAATGTTACTCATTATTATTATTTAAATTGTTAAAAATAAATTGTATCTATTTTTATAAACAATTTGTGATTTTATTTATATGGTATACATTTCACTTACACGATAACGATCTTTGGGATCTGAGAATTAAAATAGTGGGTAATTCTCTCTGTTTACTATTATTATCCCATAAATATCCCCACAAATTGGAGGCACGCTGCTGAGATCGTTTAAATTGAAATTATATTCCATTTACAAATAATAATATTTGTAATTCATGCAATATTAATCTTGATATAGAAAAGAGTTTTGTATTGAGATTAAATCACTGTATAAAAAATGGCCAGTGGCAGCGATAAATCTGTAACAGATAATACTGAAATAATTGAAGACCTAAGAAAAAATGCTCTAGTCCATATTCATAAACATATGAAAAATGATTTAAGCTATGAGGTTTGGTTGAGAAGCATAAAATGGGAAGCTAAACAAACCGTTCTAAGTGATTCACCCATAATAACATATCTTAAAGAAATTGCTGAACAAAAGAACATAGAGAAAAAATGGCGATGATAATACACTCTTGGCCTTTCTTTATGACAGCACTTCTTAAGGCGTTAGATAAAAACAAGGTATTGGGGGGCGGAGCAAGCGCCCGAGCGAGCAGGACGTGTTTGAGAACAGCTCCGAGTCTCATTGCGGGCAAAGTGCGACTGGGGAAGAAAAAACCCACGCTCCTCGGCTCCAACTGCCACAGACTATTCCCCGACGATATGGGGAAGAAGTCCAAAAAGTTACGCTCGGATCCGGGCTCGGGTTCCCGAGATATCGGCACCTTTATGCGCACTGTCCACTCTGAAGGCCATGTGACTGATATGCCATCTGCACTGTTGTACGGGTCTAATTCCTCTTCAGCAGACAGATCGCATAGACGTTTACCCAGACACAGGGAAAACAGAAACAGAAGTCGCAAGTTAACGACGCCTGTTTATGAATCACCAAAGGTTATTAAATTCTTTAGAGAGACTGTCCCACAATTTTCTAGAGGTTCAGGAAACATATCTGAACATCTGGAAAATTATGATAGAGCAATGAATTCATTGGGCATGTATGATGACATTCATAAGAAATGGTTCATTACATGGACCTTTGATTCAATGTGCCGTGTTTATCTAGAAAGTCTTCAAGCTATACAGTTAATGTCCTGGTCCAAGATGAAATATGAAATAATCATGGAATATGGTAAGTATAAAACCATTGCTTCTGCTAAGAAGGCGCTTTATAACTTAAAGTGCCGTCCAGATCAAAGCCCCAGAGAATTTTTATTAATTCTTAAAAATGCATACTCCGTGGCCCAAAGAAAACCCAGGAAAACCCAGCACAGATTTCAAAGATCTGTATTGTCATGCCATGCCAGTAAACATACTCGCAAGAGATTATGATTAGAATCTCGCAAGAGATTATGATTGTAAGTTACCATTAGAATGGCTAGTCAGTCAATGCATGAAATTGTATACCATATGTCACGATTCGGGGAACCCAACACGCTAACACACACATACACACACACAGAAAGTATGCAGTACCGGACCTTAGAGTGGCCGGGCTAAGCACACAAAGAATAGTCAGGAGAACAAGCCGAGTAAGGGGAACCAGAAAACAGAATAACGAGAAACAAGCCGAGGTCAAAGGGTAGGAGAAAGTCACAAAGTCAGTATAACAAGCCAGAGAGTACGTAACCAGAAAGCACACGTTCAGTATCAATACTATAAAGCAAAGACCACAACAGGGCAGAGAGGAACAGGAAAGGTAAGTATTTAAACCATCAGGTTAATTCTGATTGGATAATTTCCAATCAGAATTAACAATCACACGTGGGAGATATCTAAACCTCCCACTGTGACTCACCCCGGCGTGACATATCTTGGGCAGTCTTCCAGCGTGCAGCGTCATGCATGCTGCCGCTGGGGGGCTTGGAGGAAGACGCGGGTGGCATCCGAGGCTGGAGGGATGCCGCTCGCCGAGCCCACGTGGAGAAGGGGACCGCGGACGGCTGGAGGGTGAGTGCCGCGAGCGGACTGCAGCCTCCCCTTGCAGCCGCCCGCGGGATCCTGACACCATACACCATGCACATGACGAAAATCAGCAAAAGGTTAAGAAACCTGGTGATAAAATGGTGTCAGAGACTAAAATTCAGTTAGGTTTAGAAACCCAACAGAAAAAGAGGACCTATTCTGAGGTTTTGAAAACACCAAAACCTCAGAAACAGGAAAACACCAGAAACAATTCTGCAAATTCCTCTGACAGTAACTCTGAAAAATCCAATATCAATGGGAATGAACGCCCCTGGGTCAATAAGAACCAAGGCAATTCCCAATGGAGAAGGAATCCTCAGGGAAATAGGAGATATGGAAACAGAAACAACCAATCTGCTTCCAATAACTCCCACCAGTCTCAGCCATCCCAGCCAAATTCTAATGGGCAAAGACAAAACGGCAATGGGGGAAATAATTTGCGTCGTCAGGTTGGTCAATTGACTGACCAGATGGGCAAATTAATGGAGCAAATAACAAAGATTAACCGAGTCTTTGCTATCAATCCTTTTTTAGGGACAGCTCAAATTGCAGAGACACCTGTGCAACTGCAGCAGCAACAACAAGTGCCGCAGCAAATATAGCTACAGTGACTAAACAGGCTAGGTTATCAGTAGATGTAATACCTAACCCTGTTTCCCTTCCAGGTACTCACAGTCAAATAAACGATAGTTGTGTTAGGAAACCTATTGCCTATTCCGTCACTTCACTTCCGGGTGAAGGAGGCGCAACGTGTTCCTCTGTTTTTTCATTTCAGCCAAAGGCTAAAATAGCCCCAGCAACCACTAGTTTCCAGGATCCAGCCCTGAAAGGGTTAACTGATGAGATGCCGACCACTAGTTCCCGCTTGACAGTTCAAGATATTCCTAAAAAGGATGGGTCTGTGGGTAAGACTGAGCATTCCTCAGTACAGGTAGAAACTACTGCTGTGACCGGTAATGTATGGAAAACAAGTAATATGTTGACACATTCTAAATTCTTATGTGAATTAGAAGAACATGAAGGAAGGTACTACATGTCTGTAGAAATACAGGTGTCAGTGCTCCGCGGGCAGCGGTGAAGGGAGGCTGCAATCCTCTCGCAGCTCACCCTCGGTCCGTCGCTGCCCGCGGTCCCCCCTCTTCTTACCGGTCGGCGAGCGGCGTCCTCTCCTCTTGACACGCCGCTCGCGTCCTCTCCTCCTCCTCCCAGCGGCAGCATGTCTAACGCTGCACACTGGGAGCCGGCACTGATATCAGAATGCCGGGGTCGCTCACGGGACCCGGCGTTAAAGCGACAGTGCAACAATCACAGTGGGGGGTATAGATACCCCCCACGTGTGTTTGTTAATTCTGATTGGAAGTTATCCAATCAGAATTAGGGCAAGGATATTTATACTTACCTTTCCTGTCTCTCAGTGCCCTGTTGTGGTCTTTGCTTTATAGTATTGATACTGAACGTGTGCTTTCTGGTTACGTACTCTCTGGCTTGTTATACTGACTTTGTGACTTTCTCCTACCCTTTGACCTCGGCTTGTTTCTCGTTATTCTGTTTTCTGGTTCCCCTTACTCGGCTTGTCTCCTGACTATTCTGTGTGTGCTTAGCCGGCCACTCTAAGGTCCGGTACTCCACACTTTCTGTGTGTGCGTCTGTGTGTGTGTTAGCGTGTTGGGTTCCCCGAATCGTGACAACAGGATTCGCTACCCCAGCCTTTCAAAGGGTTAATAGATACTGGTTCACAAGCCACGATCTTATCCAATACCTACTTCCAGCAGGTAATGGACTTAGCAACGGATAAGCCGAAGCTAAGAAATTTCCCCAATGCTTTGTTGAGCGTTGGAGGAAATGCACTTCATGTTATTGCAATACCTGGTTAAAGTTTAAAATAGGTAACAAAACCTTTAGACACCCGGTGATAGTGGTAGATCTCCCCTATAACCGACTGATTCTGGGTATAGACATACTCAGAAGACTTAACACAATTATTGACTGTGTGAATGGAATTGTATGGTCACAAGCTAAGGTTCCTATAACCTATGAGAAATCACATGTACAATCTGATCGTAACTGCCATGTGATAGAAGAAAGACCTGACTCGATTGAGGTACATTTTAGGAATAGTCAGTCACCTGACGTGCGTATCCTGCAGGTGAATGACGCAATCGCACCTGTAGATGAGCATTCCGTAAGAATTGCTCCAGAGAGAATCCAGAATGTCTCTCTGGAAGGTGATGTTTTAACCATTTCTCTCCACAGGGACTATGTTGAATCTGTAGATCTGGCAGGTCATGCTCAATTCCTTGCCAGAATTGAAAGGGTTAATGACAACTTATTCTTTCCTATTCAAATAAATGACTTAGGAAGAAATAGGAATGCAAAACTGGACTTAAAGAGTGAGAACAGCTATATTAGCAGAAGTCTGTTAAAGCAGATCGCTAATCCTAAAATAATCAGGTACGCTTCCCCACATGACAGGTGGATCCAGAACCTGGATGGCGAATCAGAGAGTCACAATGTCATAGCAAAATGTTTACTATCTATTTCCATCGGAAATAAGACAGTTAAACATTTATTCCTAGTGATAGACGAACCTCGCTATCAGGTTTACATTGGCAATGATGTCATACATCGCTTTGCCATACACCTTGACCTGATTAATTCCAACTTGTGGACAAGGTTAAAAGGTAATCCTTGTGGATACCTACACGAGGAAAACGCCCTGAAATCAGGACAAATACTACCATATGCGGTAAGTATTCAAGTACCTGATGACATAACCATTCCTCAAGGGACAAGTAACTTTCTCTTACCCCTACGGGTCAAGGAGGGTCAGAGATTAAAAAACTCTGATGCCCTAATCTGTTTATCCAACAGGATACAACAATTAGGGATGGTGGTAACGCATACACCAATGGTAAGTATTGTTAAGAATCCCACCTATATAATGGTCAACAATGTTACACCCAATAGTGTTACTTTACCAAAAAGAACGTTATTAGGTTTAGCATTGGATGCTGAGTACTATACATTTGGTTTCCAAAACCAAATTATAGGCCTCATCCCTGAAGAATACTGAACTGAGGACGAAATTGTCGATCAAATATTCCATTCCTCCCCAGAAGGATTATTCACTATCCTATCTGTATATCCCTTCAATGTCGAAGACGGCTTGTGTAAAATCGAAGAAGCATCAATCACCTTCGATCATCCGCTCAATGAGCAGGAATCACAAGAGTATCACGACCAAAGAGAAAAGGTAAGTCAACACCGAACTGACCTTTCTAGGCTTGAAGAAGCTTATGAGATAGGCCAGCCTGAAATCTTTCCAGGATTTCAGGAAAGGCTAGAAGAGCAAATATCTTTAGCTGACGGTTGCTCCAACGATGCTGAGCGACAGCAGCGAAAGGAAATCCTTTTGGAATTCCAAGATATTTTTGCCAAAGATTCCTACGACTGTGGGCTAACTAACCTCCACGTAGCCAGAATACAAACTGATCAAAATTTACCACCTGTATTTATCAAACAATATAGACTCCCATTAGCATCATATGATGGTCTACAAGACATCATTCAGAATTTAAAGGAAAGGGGCATTATACGTCCAGTGCACAGTTCGTATAATAATCCGATCTTGGGGATTCTGAAACCTAATGGACAATGGCGTCTATGCGCTGACTTACGACAGCTAAATAAACGTGTCTATATGTCTGGTTGGCCAGTGCCATACATAGACCAATGTTTGGTACAAATGCAGGGATCCAAAATATTCACTGCCATTGACTGTGCGCAGGGATATTGGACTGTACCAGTCCATAATGAAGACCAATACAAATTGGACAGCAGCAGTATACCTGGACCCGTATGCCCTTCGGTTACATAAATTCTGGTCATGAATTCGCTGTGTTCATGCATAAAGCTATGCCTGGCGCACTCGAGAGAGGAACGTTATCATATGTCGACGATGTCTTGCTGAAAAGCACTTCCTTTGATAAGCATATCATAGAGATTAGACATGTTCTCACTCAGTTAAGAGAGGCAGGGATTAAACTGTCTTTACATAAGGCGCAATGGTGTTGCACCCATGTCAACTTCCTCGGACATGAGGTAACCTCTGAAGGATTAAATCCCCAGAGGAAGAAGGTTGAATCCGTACTAAAGGCTAAAACACCTTCAAACATCAGGGAATTAAGATCGTTCCTTGGTATGACTAATTACTCCCGTAAGTTTATAGATAACTATGCAGAAATAACGAAACCACTCTTACACCTGCTTAAAAAGGAAACTACCTGGAACTGGGGGAGCCTCCAGACCAAGCGGTAAGTGAACTGAGGAGGAAGCTCACTCAGGCACCCTGTTTAGCATACCCAGAGGGGGGTAAACCCTTCTATCTGGAGACAGGATATACCGATTTAAGCATCAGTGCTGTTCTGTATCAGAAGCAGGATAGTTTAAACAAAGTTATTGCATATGCTAGCAAGACTTTGTCACCTGTTGAAGTTAAATTCAACACGTGTGAGAAGGCATTATTGTCGACTGTCTGGGCACTACAAACTTTTCGTAGCTATATCCAAGGTGAGAAAATAATTGTAGAAACAGCTCACCAACCTCTACAGTATCTGCAGAGTGAAAGAATTAGAGACGGTAATCTCTCTAACAGTCGGATTACTGCATGGACTGCATATCCTTACAGGGATGGCCGTTAGAAGTCCGTTATAAACACAATAAGAGAAGCCCAGTTGCCCAAGGTTTAGCAGAATTACATGACTGTACTGCTCCATCTCTGAATGATAATGACACCGGAGATGATTTCCTAGAAGAGCAATTGTTATCCCCTTATAAAGTTTATGACGAGGAATACTGTCGACCACTACCGTGGGTATACATTGATGGTTGTTCATATCACCACGTTGCTGGTGCTGAACGGAAGTTAGTTGCAGGTATCGGAATCGCCTGGATAGGTGATTATCCCAATGTATCTATAGGATACAATATTGGTCCCAAAAGCAGTCAGATAGCTGAACTCTGTGCAGTATATAAGACCATTCAAATGGCAATAGAATATAGTATCACAGAATTTATCATAACTGATTCCAACTATGTTCGCAACAGTTTCGTCGAATATCTGCCTAGCTGGAAACGTAACCAAATGCTGAAAAGCAATAACAAACCTGTTAAACACGGGAAATTGTTTTGTAAAATTGATGAGTTGGTTAAGGAACATGGTTTAACCATATATTGGAAGAAAACCAAAGGCCATTCTAAGATAGAAGGTATTGACAAGGATGGTAATGATCGATTCACTGGCATGATCGAATGAGCCGATTCACTGGCAAAACAAGCAGCCATCAATGGTGAAACCCTAAACATTGATGATCTTATGGGTTCAATTCACGTTGAAGCCATAACTAGACGACAGGCTAGAGATAATGCTGACTTAAACATCGTACAATGGAGTCAAGAAGCTCCTAGTGAGGACCTGATTATCAGTCAGAAGAACGATCCCGTCATAGGTATATTCTATAAACATATAGAAGACCCTACCGCCAATCCCATCACAGATGAGGATTGCAAAGATAATGAAGATTTACCATGTATCATGGATGGGTTGCTGGTCAGAACTTCTAAACATGGTATTCAACAATGGGTAGTCCCAACTGTATACTGAGGGTTAATGCTCCAACACGCACATGATGCACCTACATCTGGGCATCGTGGTGATAAGATCACATATGAGATATTGCGTGATTATGCATATTGGCCACACATGTTAAGAGATGTTAAGACATACTGTCAGGGATGCTTGATTTGTCCGCAATATCAACCCCATGGTCCAACGCATCGTGCACCACTTCAGAAGAAGGGGGTGTCATTACCCTGGTCTGATATTCAAATTGACTTTATAGGTCCTGTAACAAGATCTTCAAGAGGTAACAAATACATGTTAACCGTTACATGTATGTACACAAAGTGGATAGAGTATTTGCCTTGTAAAGAGAACACGAGTACCGTGTGCGCCACTTTGTTGATTAACCATGTCTTTTCCAGGTTCGGTCTGCCTCAAAGAATTGAGTCAGACAGAGGTAGTCATTTTACCAGTGAAGTAATGGCTAAGATGTGGAATATTCTAGGTGTTAAACGAAAGCTACATACTGCATACCGCGCTGCGTCTAGCGGGGGGGGGGGGGGTAGAGCGATATAACCAGTCTATCGTTAATATTCTGAAAAAGTACGTTAAGGAGACTGGTAAAGACTGGGACATTAAATTGCCCCTAGTTTTAATGGCAATTAGAGCTACACCTAGCACTGCTACCAAATTGTCACCTTTTGAATTGATGACAGGAAGAAAGATGGTTTTACCACAGCATTTACTATATCGTACTTCGGATCATAATTTGATCAATGCTGCCACTACACATCAGTATATCGAAGATTTGCGCAAGCATTTACAGCATGCGTTTGCTTTTGCCCAAAAGAATCTAGAAAAAGCAGCGACAGGGGTTAAGACCTATTACGATTTAAAAACCACGAAAAAGGAATGAGATAACAGATCAAGTCTATCTGTATAACTTTGCATGAAATCAAGTCAAGGAAAATACATTTTTACCTTCTTGGAAAGGGCCATATGTCATCATTGACAAAATTTCCCCAGTAGCGTACAAAATAAAAATTCCTAAGGATGGTGATTTTATTGAAAAGTGGGTTCACATTAACCAGCTGCGTGCTTGTCATCCTAAATCTCAATTAAGGATCGTAGGTGTGGATTTGGATGCAGAAGGGTGAACGACTAACCTGGATGAATGCTTGATTCACGTGGTATCGTATGATGTGAAATGTTGTGATGTGCCATGATCTCATGTACGCTCATGTCATTTACCATTTCCTTGCCATCCAATAACTACATTTTCTAAGCAGGTTACTAGCTTGTTTAACTGCTATAGGCATATTGCTGAGGAGTCAGTAATGAATGTAGTGAGGGATGAAGTTATAAAAATAGAATTAGAGAAAATACATTTGTTGATGAATCGTAATAATGTGTTGTCCTAGGCCAAGTGATGTCATACTGTTATAAGTTTGTATACTTAACAAACCTTGAATCATTAGTAGATAAGTCTGAAATGAGTTCCTGATCCGTGACTGTCGAAAGATGTCCAAGAAGGATGTGGCGTGTTTATGGATCGTACTGCTCCTGTGCCAAGAGCCACGGACCGACCCGATCGCAGAGATGGGACCATCCTCCGGCATCCTGATTCAAGAGACACCAGGGTTCATCTTGACAGAGAAGAGGATCCTGACCCGACGTGTGTTCGTCAGCTTGGACCCCAAGATTTCCATCGAGAAGGCGTACAACATTTCATCGATGCAGCTTCCTGAGTTACAGACTTGGTACCAGATGCACCTCCAAAGAGCACAGGACCGTGTGCGAAACATCTTGGAGCAAGCCCGGAAACCATTTGTATCCAGTTATATTTCGATGAGCAACCGACCCAAATGGTTCCTCACCGCTATAATTGTTGCATTAGTTTGTGCCACTGTCGGAGCAGTTGTCACAACTGGAATGTCTGCAGCCAACTCTATTACTGTCCAAAAGCTGGATATGGAAATCTATGCGCTAAAGCAACACATTAACGATATTCATCAGGTGATAAAACAGCAAAGAACACTTCTCCAAGACGTGTTAACTATTGTGGAAGACACAGTTGTTACAACAAATTTGCATTCGGAGTTAATTGCCAAATCCACTGAGTTGCACCAAAGTCATGACTTATTTAAGCGTGAACTTCTATTTCTGCATGACCCGATATTGTTCCACACACTTGCTTTTCTTGACGAAGTGCAAACTGGAATGATCGAATTGGCAGGGGGACACATACCTCTGTATTTTGTATCCAAGGATATTGTTCATGCGATGCTTGCCAATGTGGATGGAGAAACAATTGAGCCCATGCAATTAAATCTGGCCTTTGAGATGGGGAGCGCTATACCTCTCTTAATTGATCCGGAACGTATGGAGATTTGCTTTTTATTGGCCATACCATATGTAACTCCCAAAAACATTTTTCTTTTTTTTTTATGATTCTTTATTTTTCAATGACAGACATAAATGAACAGTGCAATTATGTGGCTTGCGCAGAAGCCCAGGTGTGGTATTAAAAAATTGTATAACCAGCTGCTTACATCAATTGTTTAAGCTATCGGTCTGTCGTCTTTTTTCAATACAGTATAGTACAGTAGAAAGTTCAACACTTGGAAAGCAAATATATAACAAATTACGTAACTTTGAATCAACTGACATGGTTGTCGTTTGGTAGCCTTGGGGTTAGTGTGTCGAACCTATAGGCCGGGTCACCGGTAAGCTCGGCCTACAAACAAGGAAAATGGGGTAGTGGAGAACTAGGTGTAGGGGGGGGGGGGGGGGGGGGGGGGGGGGATGGTCCTGGATGATGCCTGTGGCCATTTAGTCGTCAATATAGTTGTCCCACGGTTCCCATATCTTTGTGAATGCTGTCGTGTTGCCCCTCACTTGGGCCGTTAGTTTGTCCATGAGATGGCATTCTTTGATTTTGTTGAGCACTGCGGATAATGGGGGGGGGGTAGGCTGCAGCCATGTGTGGGCTAGAGCCTTTCTGGCAGCTAAGGCTATCTTGTTGAGAAGTTGTTGCTCTGATCTGGGTAAGTCGTCAAGGGGTCTGGCTAGGAGGAAGGTCCAAGGGTTTAGGTCTATCGGTCTGTGTAGGATCTCTGATGCAAGCTGCTGGACTTTTTTCCAGAATACTTTGATTGCGGGACAGAACCACCACATGTGTGCATAAGTCCCTTTTTCTCCGCAGTTACGCCAACAGAGATCTGTGGGTGTTCTTTTCATATGATAAAGTTGGACTGGAGTAATGTACCACCTCATCATTGTCTTATATGCCTGTTCTTGCATCGTTACGCAGATAGAGGTTTTGGAATTAGCTTCCCAAACATCCTGCCAGTCTATACCCTCTAGGGTTTATCCCAAGTCTTTTTCCCATTTCTCCGTATAGTGTAGGGTCCCCCATTCCCGTGTGGTGGAACAGAGGTGGGAGTACAATAGGGTGATTAGGCCTCTCTGATAACTTTCTGTGAGGCAGATGCGCTCAAAGAAGGTTGGGTTGGTTTTAGCGGCCGCTTTCACTGTCGCTTGGGCCGCGTAATGCTTCAGTTGTAAGTATCTGAAGAAGTCGGCTGGTTTTAGGGTTGCTTTGGTTTGTAGGTCGGGGAAGGTGATTATCGTGTCTCCAATATAAAGTTGGAAGACCCTCTGGAGCCCGGCGTTCTCTAGGCCTTTAAAGTCCCAGGGTCTCATGCCTGGCGTAAATGCTTTATTACGGTATAATGGGGTGAGGGGGGAGGACGTGGTGGTGAGTTTGTGTTTGATGGCATAGGTGTCCCATAACTGGATCGAGTTAGTAATAGCTGGGCACGCAGTTCTCGGGAGTGCTCTGTGTTCCCTTGGTGTCCAGATATAGAATTGTGGGAGATCCGATTTCATTAGAGCTGATTCGAGATCTACCCAACGTCTAGTCTCTGGGGGGGTGTGCCATAGGGCAATTTGTGCCATTTGTGCGGCTATATAATAAAAGTGTAGGTGGGGCAGCCCCAGACCTCCTTGCATTCTGGGGCGATATAGGATGTTACGGGCTACCCTGTGTCTCTTGTTTTGCCATATGAATCTGTCTATTGCTCGTTGTAGGGGGATGAGGCTATGTTTCGTGATGGGGATGGGTAGAGCCTGAAAAAGGAATAAAATTCGGGGTAGTACGTTCATCTTAATTGAATGTATTCTCCCTATCCAGGATATGGGTTTGTCCGCCCAGGTCTCCATGTCCGAGATGAGTTTAGCTATCATGGGAGTATAGTTCAGGCTATGGAGTGTGGATATGTCTGCTGGTAATTTTACGCCCAGATAGGTAAGGTGTGTTGGCGTAACACGTATGTGGTAGTCTGATGTGATTCCGAGTATGTCTGTCTGTGTGAGATTTATTGGGAGTGCGCTAGATTTGTCTACATTGACCTTGTATCCCGAAATCGTCCCATATTCAGCCAGGAGTGGTAGTAGGGCCCGTAGTGTGTGGGTGGGTTCAGTGATGGTCAGCAGGATGTCGTCTGCATATCCCGAAACCAGGTACTCCTGGTTGTCCACCGTGACCCCTTTGATGTGCGGGTGTTCCCGAATGGCTTGGAGCAGTGGTTCGAGTGTCAGTACAAAGAGTAGAGGGGACAGGGGGCATCCCTGTCGTGTGCCGTTAGTGATTGTGAAGGACGGGCAGGCCGTCCCCGTAATCTTTATTTGCGCTGAAACGGAGGTGTATAAGGCGCGGATGGCAGTTATGTACGTATGGGGCATGCCTAGGTGTTCCAATAGGGTAAACATGTAGGGCCATTGCACACGGTCAAAGGCTTTTTCCGCGTCGAGTGAAAGTGCTAAGGATGGTGTTTTTGTGTCAGCTAGTATCCCTATCAAGTCAATGTTGCGTCTCGTGTTCTCAAACAACTGGCGTCCGGGTATGAACCCCACTTGGTCTGCGTGGATTAGACTTGTCAAGTATGGGTTCAATCGGCTCGCTAAGATCTTGGCGAAAATTTTGCTGTCATGGTTTATGAGCGAGATAGGTCGGTATGCTTCTGGCTGTGTGTGGTCCTTGCCCGGTTTCGGCAGGAGGATAATGTTCGCCCTAGTCATGTCTCTGTCTGGTGGAGTTCCCGTCATTAGGTCCCTGAACAGGGATTCGAGGTGCGGGACGAGGGTTTCCCTGAAGGTCTTATAATAGCTGCCCTCAAAACCGTCAGGGCCGGGGGTTTTGTTGCTTTTAAGAGAGGAGATGGCTGAGTCTATTTCCTCTTTTGTGATCGGTGCTGCTAGTTCTGTTATGGCTGCATTGTGTAGTTTAGGTAAATTTAGGTTGGTGAGGAAGTCCGCTATTTTCTGGTTCTCTGTTGTGTGGGCTACGTCGTCTCGTGGGGAGTGGTTGTATAGTGTTGTGTAGAAGGTTGTGAAAGTACTGGCTATGTCGGCCGGGGAGGTTTTCATGGTACCGTCGGGGGCTCTTATCTTGGTGATATGTGGGTGATGTGGTCTGGGGCGTAGTGTGCGGGCCAGTAGGGTGTCCATTTTATTGGACTTGTCATAGTACGTTCTTCTTGTCCATGTGAGTGCTCTGGCTGTGTCATCTATGAGTAGTTGCCTAATCGTAATGCGGGTGTTCTGTAGAATGTGAAGTGTTTGGGGAGTTGGGTCGGTTTTGTGGCGTTGCTCCGCCGTGCGGAGGGCGTCTAGCAGTTGTGTGAGTTTCTGAGTTTTTTGTTTTTTTTTATGGGTAGCTATTTTGATGAGGGAACCTCGGATTACTGCCTTGTGGGCTGCCCACACTGTGGTCATTGGGATGTCTGGAGATACGTTTTCAGTAAAGTATGAGGTGAGTTGTTTCTGTATGTCCTCCACTACCAACGGGTCCTTGAGAAGGGATGTGTTCAATCTCCATGTCCATGGGGTAGGGCATTGGAGGCCGGTGAGGTAGATTGCGATGTCGGCGTGGTCGGACCATGCGATGGAACCGATGTCTGTTTTTTGCGTTTTCGTGTAGCCTGTATGGTTGGTCAGGAACATGTCTATGCGTGAGTATGTGTCGTGGGGCGGTGAGTAATATGTGTAGTCCTTATCTGAGGGGTGTTGGGCCCTCCAAGCATCTATGAGGCCTGTTTTACGAATAAAATGGTGTAATTGTTTGTCCTGAGTGCCCATGCCGTGGGATCTTAGCAGTCCTGGGCGTGAACTTCTATCAATAGCCGGGGCGGGTGCCGCATTCAAGTCTCCCCCCAGGAGGATTATCCCGGTGGGGAGGGCGAGGACCATATCTGACATATGGTTCCAGAATTGAGGTGTGTGTGTATTGGGGGCGTAAACATTGATTAAGTGGATGGGTTGCGAGTGGATCCGTCCGGTTGCTAAGACATATCTACCGTCTGGGTCTGGTGTCACTTTTGTTATGTGTGTCGGGCAGCGTTTGTGTGTGAGTATCGCTACTCCGTTGTGTTTGCGAAAGGAGCGGGCCTCGGCCGTCAAGCGGTATGAGGAGTCACGGAGGGAGACCTGGGCGGACCGAGGTAGGTGTGTCTCCTGAAGGAATACAATGTCTGGGTTCAGCCTACGGAGTTCCCTGTATAATGTCCTTCGTTTGCGGGGGGCGTTAAGGCCTTTGACATTAAGCGAGGATATTTTGAGGGCCATGGTCATGGGGGTTTGGTGTGTGCACTTGGACCCGGTGGGTGTTCGGGTGGCGTTGGCGTCTCCTTGTGGGTTGAGTGGCGTATGCGTGGAGAGGGTGGTGGGTTGCGCTCCCACCTCTGTTCCATTGGGAGCTGTGTTGGGACTAGGAATGGGATTGCGTCAGTTGCGTCTCTAGTTTCGTCCAGGACCGGTGTGGACAATAGGAGGGGGAGGGTGATTAAGTGGATGAAGAAGAGTAGGGGGTGCAGAGGGAAGAGGAAGGAGAAGGTACGGTGGAGCCGTACTTGTCTGGTCTTATACCATGCCAGACGGTGGGGGGGTGCATGAACCCTCGTCTCCGTGACGGCTAATCCGGTCAGGAAGTGATGGGTCATGAACCTGAAAGCCGGTGTGGCCCCCTAATACCATAAAACGTTTGCTTATTATATCTTAAGTGTGTCATATGCTTTTTGATAAACCTAGCAGAATGTTCTGCTCTTCCGTCCCTGGTTCTTAGATGCTAAATGGTTGCCATGTGGAGGTAGGACTGGGAGCTCAGGTGAGTTTTGGGTGGGGGGGGGCATATGGGGGGGGGGGGGGGGAGGAGGTGAAAACCTTTATGGATGAGGCCTATAGTGTCGTCTCTTACGTGTCGAGACAGCTCTCCCAGCAATGAGCACAATAGCGCCGGGGGTTACTCAAGTTACATTTCGCTCTTATTTTTGTTGTTTTATGTTGTTTTTTTTTTTTTTTTTTTTTTTTTGTTTTTTGGCTAGATAGGGATGAGGGGGTGAATGGAAGAGGGTCACATCGCCTGAATACGTGGTTGGACCGGCCGGCGGGGGGAGGGGGGAGGAGGGAGGGGGAGGGGGGGGGGGGGGGGGGAGACAAGGACAGGCCTGTGGCGGCTGCATAAAACATTACATGAGAAAGAACAGTACACATCATATTATGCCAGAGCAGGAAACATGTCTATTTCACACTCCCCTCCCCGTACGTTACACTGCTTTCCTTGGGTTGACTTAGTGTCTCTGGAGTCGTGTGCTCAGCAACCTACCCCAGCCACCCACCCCCCCACCCCGCCACCCCCCCAAGTGGCCCCCTCCACCGGTCCCCATGCAAGTATAGGATGTGTGTGCGGTGGGGTGATGTTTAGTATGAAGTGTTACGTTTACAGTGGTGTGTGTATCCTGACTAGTTAACTCAATACATCCCACAGGTGTTATCAGTATACATTACACTTCCTTGCGATGTCTGGATTTTGACTGCCGGTACTAGAGTCTCTTTTTGGTATCAAGTTGGCAGTAATAGTTCTTAGAAAGTCTCAAAGTCCACAATACCAAATAATTGGGTCTGTCGCCGTGGCAGGTGTCGTGTGGGTAGACAGGGTCTTGGGAGCCGGAGCTACATGCGCCAGCGGCCGCCAAGGAACAAAGAAGGTCGCGTGCTGTAGTGTGGGGTTGATGCGATGGGGTCCATTACGAAAACGGGGTCTTGGGTAGCATGAGTCCCGTCCGATCAGCGGGTGGGGCATCTTTCTCGATGCATAGCGACCAGTTCATCTGCTTCTGGTGGATGGGGAAGGGTGGTTGCGACGCTATGCCGTTTGTCAGGAGGGGGTCGGGTGTGCTCATTACTGGGAGGTCGGGTAGGCCAGGTGGGTGTCGGTCTGCCGCCCGTTTATTCTCCGGCGGTGTACCAGTCACGTGGTAAGGGTTGCAAGGTTGGGAGGGTGGTGTCCGGCACCGAGAAGCCCTCTGGTACTGTAATACCCAGGCCTTGGAGGAATGGCACAGGGTCAGTGCCTGGCATTAGGATAAGTGGTCTGCCTTGCTTAAAGACCATCAATTTAAACGGGTGTCCCCAGGCATACCTAATCGTGTTGGCCCTGAGCAGTTCTGTAATAGGTCTCCATTCCCTTCTGCGTTGGAGGGTGATGGGGGCCAGGTCTTGAAAAAGGGAGAGTTCCTTTCCTTGATGTGTGATGGGGTTGTCCCTGGCCTTCCTCAGCACTGCTTCCTTTGTCTGGAAGTGGAGGAATCGGGCTATTATGTCTCTGGGCCTCGTGTTGTCGTCTCTCCTGGCCCGTAAGGCTCTGTGGGCTCTGTCAATGTGCCAGTGTTCGTCTGGTATCTCCGGCAGGAGGGGGCGCAGTATCGTGAGGAGCAAGGCCGAAAGTGGGCCTTCATCTTGTTGCTCCGGTAGGCCGCGCACGCGGATGTTGTTGCGGCGCGACCTGTTCGCTAAGTCCTCTAGAGCTGCCTCTGATGCTTCCAGCCGGGCTGTGAGCGTGTTGACATGGGCGGACATCGTGTTGTGAGCCACCGTGGTTGTTTCCACGCGGTGTTCGAGGTCTGCTGTTCTCTCACCCAGCTTGTGGATTTCGGACATCACCTCCTTTGAGGACCTGTCAATCTCTCGAGCCAGGTAGCTTTTGACCGCCGCCAGTTCGGCCAGTATGTGGGCCATATCTGAAGATGCCAGGCTGTGAGGCTGGGGTGTGCTCAGGGTCGTTGGTGAGGCCTGGGCTCGTGGGCTGGATCCGCCGCCATTTTGGGAGTCTTGGCGCGGTGTGCGGGAGGCCGCAAACAGGTCGGGTACTGTGGCGGTGTTTTCCATGGTTTTTTTTCCCGATTTTTTCGGCTGGCGCCTATCCATGGCGGGTCAGGGGAAGGGAGGTGAGGTTTTTTTTCGTGTTCGGTCGGTTTATCGCTGTTGTGAGCTGTTGGTATAGGGGGCTAAGCGCGGAGCTCTAGGCTTGCACGTCCAGCTTGGTTCCCGGTCAAGCCACGCCCCCCAAAAACATTTTTCAAATGAAAACAATTTACAACGTTGGTACATGGAAGGAAAATATCCATGTAAAAGTCCAAACCCCAGATGTTTTGACTTTTCAACCGTGGATACCAGATTGGTATTCAATACCCATTTTGAATGACTGTGAGAAATTCAAAGACAATAATTTCCAATGTGATGGAAAACCTTTTGTGTACGATTCTACCAATGTGTGGGATTGAGTACCTTAAACATGGCTCTGAAACATGTCAAGTAACTATGTCAAAACTCACAGGCACTCCAATTTTCAAGCCGCAGGCAGATTTATTGTGACAGAATGCGAATGCGTCACCTGAGAACATCTGGTGAGAATATCTACTTAACTGGTAAATATACTGGCTTCCTTTAATTAATTTAAATTAATTTAAAAAATTCTAATAGCATGATATATGACTGGATAAATCACGATCAGATTTCGGTATTTAGAAATCTTAGTTAACTAAGAAGTATATATTTATAACCATTTCATGCTGCAGATGAAATTAGGATAAGTGTGTATTTCTGTGATATATCGCATGTTAGCATATCGTGACATTTATCCAGCTGTATTGATTTGCTATAAAATAAGATTAAATATCTGTTTAGGCACATTAATTAATATCAGCTTATAGAACATATAGATTTCTTCTCATTAGATGGATCTAGGAAATGGCTAATGAACTGGTAACATTTTATTTTATTTAAATTACATAAGAATAGATCTTAAATCCCTAGAAGAGGTCAAGCCAGCATTGAAAGGGTTATTCTGTCAGCTAAAGCTTTTACGACTTCACGCTGCACTCTAGGGAATTCTCTTCTCTCTGTGAAACGTTTTCTTTGTCTCTGTGAAAGACAGTCATAAATCTTCTTAACGGCAAATGCTGTAGATTCTATACTGTATTAACCTGTGGAAGTTTATATTACCATATTGTATTGCATATTCATATTATACTGAATATTCATTGATTATTGTCACGCAATGTTACTCATTATTATTATTTAAATTGTTAAAAATAAATTGTATCTATTTTTATAAACAATTTGTGATTTTATTTATATGGTATACATTTCACTTACACGATAACGATCTTTGGGATCTGAGAATTAAAATAGTGGGTAATTCTCTCTGTTTACTATTATTATCCCATAAATATCCCCACAATATATCCCAAAGTACTTGGATTAATGAACAATAATACATAAATGATAATTTATGACACTATGCAGTAATAAAACTTATAACTCCAAAAAAAGAGCATAATATAATACAAATGTGAAATATACATAGGAGAGGTGTGTAATCAAACATATAAACTACCGATAGGTATAAAATGAGAGCATTATAGAAAAAAATCATTATATAAAAAAAAATCATTATATAAAAAAGGAATCATTATATAAAAAAAAGATTCATGTTAAAAGATTCATCATAAAAGTTGAGTCCCTATAAAAAATTGAATAATCATAAAAAAATCTATTATTTAATAAAAATCTTTATAAGAAATTAAAAAGGTCAAACTCGGCATTTAGGCCATTAGGGTGTAGTGTGTCCAGAAAGTAGACCCACTCCATTTCTTTTTTGCCCAATTTTTTAATCATATCGCCACCTCACCAATGTTGGGATAATTTCGTGATACCCGTAAATTTTAAGAGATGAGGGTCATTATTGTGTATTTCAAAGTGAGAAATACAAAGTGAGAGGAAACAAGGTGATTTTTAAAACTATAGTTATGTCACTATTTGAATATAGAGAGCGATACATAATTAATATTAATGATATATTTAAAGATACAGATTTAAACAGAGACATAGACTGTGATGAACCACTAATCAATTATGATAATCCACGCGAACTCCTTAAGGAACTAGAATTCTCACTAGTCAAAGAAATAAAATTGCGATGGGAAATAGCCACCCTAACGAAATATATTGAAGCCAAAATCACACCTAGGGGGCTAAGACTTTTTAAAATGCCAACCTCTGATACTGAAAACAGGCCCTTTATGGAAGAATGGTATGGCCATTTAGAGTTCTGTACTTTTGGCTTAATGAAGTCTCTCATAAAAGTGAAGAACGAGAAAATGCAAAATTTAGATAAAAAAAAATGATTTAAAACAACAATTAATCCCATTTGCAGATACAGAGGAGTACTATGACTCCACACTAAAGATAAAAAGAACAGTAGAAAAAACTGAAATGGAGACTAAAAGAATTTAAATAAACAAATGTAATAGGGATAAGTATGATTACGCACATGCTCAGGTACGTACATACAATAAAAAAAACTTATAATTCAAGAAAAGGATGGAATTATAGTTTACGAAGAACCCCCAATAAAATTAACTCCAATAGAAATGGGAATTACAAACAAGAATACAATTTGAGACCAAAACACTCACACAGTTATGATTTCACACACAAAGAAAACACTCAAAGACGCAGAATTCCACTACCAAATAGAAATCACTCTCCAATGAAATCTTCACCCTATAGAAATCACGTTTCAAGAGAAACGATGAAACACTATTCACCAAAGAAAACACACAGATACCTTTCACCCAATAGGTATAGAGCCGACATAAGTTGTAACGGACCGTTTCACTTACAAGAGGATAAAACCCAGTTTAGGCGATAATCCCCTTTCCAGATGCACAGGCAGCTACTGCAAACACCATTCTCCCGACTGGAACCACACGAACACTGGAACAGCTGAACAAGAAAAGCAGACATCGGCTTACACTCCTGGCAGTCAGCATACAATCCCATTCCCCCAAAGACCGAGACGACACATCGCTTTGAGGGTTAAGCAAGAACTCAGGACTGGGACACCCAGTCTGGCTTTTATTACAAACAAGTACATACAGGACACTCCCAGGGGGAGGATGAATTTAACCAATCACATGGATGTACCTCCCACACATTTCCTCCCCTTAGATTAGCACTTAACATAATTATACCGTACACCCTTTTCCCCGATTCCTGGATGTACCCCAAATACATATGCTACACCTCCAAAACAGATATCCCCTGATAGCCCTCATTCAGGGGGACAACACATTCAAGAATCAGGTCACCCGGATGAATGGCTCGGGAGACATGAGGTTCCAAAGATTTGACCGACCGCATGGGCAAAGCATCCGAAAACAGTTCCATGCATTTTGGCCCTGCGGCCGGTCACAAACAAGCGAATGAAACAGACGAACCACTGGTGTTATAGAGACCAAGGGGGATTCGCATGAATCCCCTAGTTCGTACGTTTCTTTCTACCGAACGACGGGCCGTTCGGTAGTTTCCCCACGAAATCCTGGAAGTCTGGAGGTCTCAGCGGTGCTTGCCTAGTCGAGTGTCCGATTTCAGTTCCAGACACTCGACGGCAAAACACCGCTGTTCGGTAGTCCAAGATGGCCGCCGCCACGTGCTTGTTTCCCGAATGGCGGCCACCCAGAGGACAAAGCATACATTACATGGATTGCCAATTACCTGTTTGCAACATTGTTGCAACCGGTAATTGGAGGCACACTTAGTCCTGGGTGGTCTGGTTGTTCGGTAGTCTCACTCAATATAATGAATGGAGTGATTCTACCGAACAATCAGATGAATGCTGCATACATATCACCCAGGTTAAACTTAACACATGAATACATATACAATATTACAGGCAGTACACTAGAATATGCTTCACAGTCTTAAAGGGACAGTAGTCCCAAAAGTCCCAATATGTCCATCGCTGATTTTAAAGGGCCAGTAGCAGCAATATAAATTATTACATGCCCAAATATAGTGTTTATAGAGCAATATGTCCAGGGGCCGTAGTCGCAGGGCAGGAGGCTAGCAGCCAGGCCTCTCCAGTTCACAGTGGCGAAGCTGGTTTCGCCACATTTATCCGCTTTGCCAATTAGACTAACAGGGTACCTGACTTTCTGCCGGTCAGTGCCCTGGTTAGTCCAGCAACCCACCCACAAAACAGAAATAACAGAGCAGCCCACCCACACTAACCGGTTACTACATCTGGGTGAGGAAGAATTTTGTCCAGGTTCTGGTGTTTCACCACTGCTGGGTGGGAGACTGGTAGGCTGCCTTGGTGGGTTGCTGAGGGGGCAGAGACCAGCGGTACTCTGTCCGGTTGCCAGCACTACCACGGGAGTAGTCTGGTGGGCGCCTGGTTGCTGGAGACTGACTGTCTCCCCTTTAGGTGCACAGCTCGACTGCCGGAGGGGGAGACCGACTGTCTCCCCTTTGGATCCATCACCCTGAGGCTGGGGAACAGGACCGACCGTCCCTATCCCTTGTGCTGTAAGTGCAGAGACTACGGTCCCATCTGCACAGTTGTGGGGCTTAACATCTCCCCTTGGTGGGTTAGGCTGCCGTGGGAGAGAGGGTATAACAAGCTCCTCTCTCTGGACGGTGAACTGCTGCTGGGGAGAGGGGTTAGCAGGCTCCTCTCCCTGCCACTCCTTCTGCTGGGGAAAAGGGAGACCAGCTGTTTCCCCTTTCATTCCCTTGTCCTGCGGTTGGGGTGCGAGACTGACTGTCTCTGCTCCCTGCAGGACACACTGCCGCTGGGGAGGAAGGACGGCACCTTCAGCTCCCTGGGGTACACACTGCCGCTGGGGAGGGAGGACGCTGCTCTCCTCTCCCCTCACTTCACATTGCCTTCCTGGCACATCACTTTGCTGCTGGGGGGCAGGAACAACAACCTCTGCCCCCTGTAACTCAGCCTGCCGCTGGGGAGGATGGACGACACCATCAGCTCCCGGAGACACACACTGCCGCTGGGGAGGGAGGACGCTGCTCTCCTCTCCCTTTACTTCACACTGCCTTCCTGGCATATCACTTTTCTGCTGGGGGGCAGGAACAACAACCTCTGCCCCCTGTAACTCAGCCTGCCGCTGGGGAGGAAGGACGACACCTTCATCTCCCTGGGACACACACTGCCGCTGGGGAGGAAGGACGGCACCATCAGCTCCCTGAGATACAATCTGCCGCTGGGGAGGAAGGACGACACCTTCAGCTCCCTGTGATACAATCTGCCGCTGGGGAGGAAGGACGACACCATCAGCTCCCTGGGGTACACACTGCCACTGGGGAGGAAGGACTGCACCTTCTGCTCCCTGGGACACACACTGCCGCTGGGGAGGATGGACGACACCATCAGCTCCCTGGGGTACACACTGCCACTGGGGAGGAAGGACTGCACCTTCTGCTCCCTGGGACACACACTGCCGCTGGGGATCTGGGCCGACTGCCCAGCATCCCTGTAGGGCCGGTAGAGAGATCTCGGTCCCATCTCCCCCGGCCATCTGTGGGTCTCTCCAGGGCCAGTCCATGAGGTCCCCCACTTCTGCAGCTGGTAGTGAAGCAGGAGGTACCTCGGCCCCGTTTTCCCAGCTGTAGGCTAGCAGGTCTGGGTCTGCCACCCAGTTTTCCCGGTCTGCGTCCCTGCTCTGCGGCTGGCCGGAATTTAATAGTTCTACATAGTCCATCTCCAGCCCTTGTTCCATGGCAGCGAAACGGCGGAGGTCTTGTCCCAGTCCAATAGATCTCGGGCCCTATAACGTCTCACTCCGGTAATGCACGATAGCCCAGTACCGTGACTCTGCTGGACTGCCGAAGTCGACGTCTTCTGTTAGGGCCTTCCACAACAGGCCAGGGCTAGTGTAGTGATCCCCCTCCGGCTGGATGCCCTCTGCCCTCCACGTCTCTGGCTGGACAGTGCACCACCACAGTGCCCGGTATGAGACGTCCAGGCTCAGTTCCCTTTCCACGAGGTACTCAAGTTGTCTTACCCGCTCCCCTCCGGGTTGGTCCCCCAGAAGCGGCATCCGCCAGGCCATTTGTTCCTCCAACTGGTATGCGTCACTAGGAAAGCGCTGCTGCCGTTGATACTGGACTTCTTCCAGGGCATCATACCATAATTCTATCCGGGCATCATCTCTCCATTCTAATTCACTCTCTTCCTTAGGTGTGTGTGTTGCCCAGGTGTGCGTGTTGCCCATTTTCCCAAAATCCTTCGTAGATAGGGTCGCTGTACGGGTACTGGCGTTGCCCTCACTTTGTAATCCAGGAATGGTGTTGTCTGTAGCTGTCCCTCTGGTTGTAGGAACGATCCCGCCGCTTGCCACCAATTGTAACGGACCGTTTCACTTACAAGAGGATAAAACCCAGTTTAGGCGATAATCCCCTTTCCAGATGCACCGGCAGCTACTGCAAACACCATTCTCCCGACTGGAACCACACGAACACTGGAACAGCTGAACAAGAAAAGCAGACATCGGCTTACACTCCTGGCAGTCAGCATACAATCCCATTCCCCCAAAGACCGAGACGACACATCGCTTTGAGGGTTAAGCAAGAACTCAGGACTGGGACACCCAGTCTGGCTTTTATTACAAACAAGTACATACAGGACACTCCCAGGGGGAGGATGAATTTAACCAATCACATGGATGTACCTCCCACACATTTCCTCCCCTTAGATTAGCACTTAACATAATTATACCGTACACCCTTTTCCCCGAATCCTGGATGTACCCCAAATACATATGCTACACCTCCAAAACAGATATCCCCTGATAGCCCTCATTCAGGGGGACAACACATTCAAGAATCAGGTCACCCGGATGAATGGCTCGGGAGACATGAGGTTCCAAAGATTTGACCGACCGCATGGGCAAAGCATCCGAAAACAGTTCCATGCATTTTGGCCCTGCGGCCGGTCACAAACAAGCGAATGAAACAGACGAACCACTGGTGTTATAGAGACCAAGGGGGATTCGCATGAATCCCCTAGTTCGTACGTTTCTTTCTACCGAACGACGGGCCGTTCGGTAGTTTCCCCACGAAATCCTGGAAGTCTGGAGGTCTCAGCGGTGCTTGCCTAGTCGAGTGTCCGATTTCAGTTCCAGACACTCGACGGCAAAACACCGCTGTTCGGTAGTCCAAGATGGCCGCCGCCACGTGCTTGTTTCCCGAATGGCGGCCACCCAGAGGACAAAGCATACATTACATGGATTGCCAATTACCTGTTTGCAACATTGTTGCAACCGGTAATTGGAGGCACACTTAGTCCTGGGTGGTCTGGTTGTTCGGTAGTCTCACTCAATATAATGAATGGAGTGATTCTACCGAACAATCAGATGAATGCTGCATACATATCACCCAGGTTAAACTTAACACATGAATACATATACAATATTACAGGCAGTACACTAGAATATGCTTCACAGTCTTAAAGGGACAGTAGTCCCAAAAGTCCCAATATGTCCATCGCTGATTTTAAAGGGCCAGTAGCAGCAATATAAATTATTACATGCCCAAATATAGTGTTTATAGAGCAATATGTCCAGGGGCCGTAGTCGCAGGGCAGGAGGCTAGCAGCCAGGCCTCTCCAGTTCACAGTGGCGAAGCTGGTTTCGCCACATAAGTAATGATAGATTCACAAATAGACAAAGACAAAACTATGAAACAAAAAAGATTGATATATTCACGAAAAATCAATCTCAAAATGATACACAGTTGGGGGGCGGAGCTTGACAGCCAAGCTGAGTGGTCGCACCTCAGCAGAGCTCCTGTCTAAAGATCCTGAAAAACGAGCAAAATCGCTGCAAAACCTGCAAATTCAATGCCTTTACACCCCTTAATATCCAGACAATGCATAACCGAGCCTGGGACCACAAAATGCGACCGATTCCAGGGGATGGACCTGAGGCCTACCTGCGGCCTACTCAGGAAGCATGGGGGAGACGGCCGATCCCTCAGCCGACTGCAGCCTGTATCAAAGGAGGTCTCCCCGGAACACTCTCTCCCCCCCCCCTGCCGGTGAGGGATATCCCGGCAACCAGACCATGTGGATCAGGACGGAGAATCCGAGCTCAGCCACCTTGCACCGCCGGACCGCCGACTCACGACATGGCGGAGACCACGTGGATCTCAGCATCCAAGCCCAGCTTGCCTCCACTGTCGGAGCGGCTAGACCGCCTATTCAGCGATTTTTGGGCCAAACTCACCAGCCGCAGAGACACCCGGACACAAGTCCCACCGGCATCAGCCACAAAGGACATTACACAGCAGCCTGCAGCTCCGGTGCGGAACCCGAGAAAGATCGAGACAGCAGGGAGTGAGAGGCGGAAGAAACGCCAAAAGCCCCAGCGCCCGACTCTTAGACCGCTGGTGAGTTGCCCAAAGCCTCAACGGAGAAGATCTCCAGGGCTGCCCCATCACCACCCCTCTCACCCGCAAAAAGTCCTCTCTAAGAACCGACCTAGCACACTCAGGCAGGTTCCGTCTCAGAACAGCAACCCTCCAGGTCTAAAGGCACACACAGGACTCCCAAACACTCACCACTCCAAGCCACCAGGAAACCTAGAGGCAGCACGGAGCCAACTCACTGCCCAACGAACGGGAGTGTTTGGTCCACTCGCTCCCCCGAGAGGCGGCAAAACATATGGCTGTGACATACCCCTGGCAGGTGTTGGCTGACCGGGACATTTGACAACACAGATGAGTCATTCACCCTATGCCTCATAAAGTCCCTACCTGCTACTAAGGACGTTTTCTTGTTCCCCTGAGAAATATAGTGTTACTCCCATGCTCATATGCTATGCTCTGCAACTCACACGCTAACCCACTGCAATTATTTTGTATTCCTATCGACTAACAACACTAGTATAAACATATGCCAAACTTTTAACAAAGCACAATCTCTACACACTCTATAGGGCTATGTATAATAACAATGTTCAGCCTGCATAACACTCCATAGCCTCAATAGACTTAGCATGCTCCTACATTCCTGTATTAACCCATAAAACTGTGCAAAGTTAATAGGACACATAAGTGTTTCTCTATGTCTAAGTCTATGTCTAAGTCTTTAATTTGCTATCACTACTAAGCTTACAATATTATCTTGTTTATATAACTACTTAAAAAAAAAAAAAAAGTGCAATGTCATTAATGCCATGTGATTAAGACTGTATGCAAACTTGACTGTACCAGCTATTGTGGCAGTACAAATTTGCCTGTTACCCCTATGCACGAACAAAAATAAAGAATAAAAAAAAAAAAATGATACACAGTTAAGGGAGAGAACCACTAAACCTACACAAAGAATTAATATGGACACAATTCACCACAAAGAAAGTTTGGATAGAAGAGAGAGAATCCATACACAGAAAGACACAAACGAGCCTTCAATGGTAGTAAGGCCCAAAACTTATAGGGTAAAACAAGGACACAGGTCACCAAAAGAAATGAGAAATAAACCATGGGAAAGAGAAGATAGGAGAACTCATGACAAATATGAAGACATTAGAAATAGCCCTCCGGAAGACATTCTAAAACACAATAGGTACCACGCTCTCTCTTTCTCCGAACAATTTGATGAGACATCTTTTTTAGAGATTCCATCAAATTGGGAAAGACTAATCGACCATACCAGTCCATTAAGAGGCCGAAAAATTAGTTTAGAGGAAGGAGATCAGGACAAAGAAAACAAAAAAGGAAGAACCGAGAGATGTTAACTAAAGATACAATTGAAGATGATAATAGAGGAATTTTAAACTTATCAGGGAAACCACTAACAAATATCCAATTAAAAATACTAAACAAAGGATTGAAATATGCTCCAACCAAAACGTTCAATCCCTTTCTGGCCTATATAGATATCAATAAATTTGTACGGAATGCCACGTTAAAAAGATTCTATATGAGAAAAAATAATACTGCAAATGATAAAATTTTAGATAGAGATAATACGGAAAGCCATACTTATATAAAAAGTTTTTTATTTTTTTTTTATTTTTTTATATTCTTTATTTTTGTTGTGCATGAAAGAGCATACGTATGTTTACAATGTCACAATAGCATTTACAGGTTTGGAAGCTATTAATAGATAGCAGTTACATGACATTCTGAGTATCGCACAGTTTTTGGATTTATAAAACAAGCTAAATACACGCTGGATAGTTACAGGCTTAGAGCGTTAAGACATGCAGTATTTCTTAGGAGTATTAGGGTATGTGTGGGCATACACATAGTTTTAGACTAGAAGGGTTTTTCAGCTTGGGTAGCTTAAGTTGGGTTGTGTCCAAGACACAAGCTCTGATATTACAGGGTATTCAGACTTATAAGGCTTAATTCACATAATATCGTGCTGCTAAAGATCATTACTGATTATCAGGTACATTATGCAAGGTTATGCAAAATATGCTTGGGGGTGCTTTGTCACCAATGCTGCTCCTGTTATGAGAAGTAAGCCTCCCCTATGGTGCCAGGTCCCACCTAGTAATATGTGCCATTATTCGCTGCCTAGCACCACAGTGGAGGATGTGGAGTATGCACTGAAGAACAAAAGAGAGAGGGAAAAATAAAGAAAGCAAAACCAATATAGATTAAGTGAAGGAAACACTGCATTTCGATGAACTGTAGATGGGATGTGCCACTGGAGTCTCTCAAGGCAGGCCGCGCAGACCTCCCGGCTGTGTCACGGATAGCAAGCTAACAGTCCCGCCGGATCTTGCTGCCTCATTCCTGTTGCTCTGAGTGTCCGACCTGCACGCCCTGTGGAAAGTGAAGAGGTTGCCAGTCCATGAGCGCACATGGGCGCACATCGCCTGTGTCTCCGGCCTCACTGCCAGGGATGGTCGGTAGGTGTAGTCAGGCAATGGTGCAGGGATGGCCATCAGGGTGCTCCAGGTCTCGCTGGGCGGTTGGTGCGGTCCCCTCGGGCGGGAACGGGCACTGCGCCGCGTTCTGTCCCCTCGGTGCTGCCGCTGACACTTGCCTTCTCACGCTGCTTTTTCCCGTGTTGGTGGCTGGAGCAGTTGGGAGGGTTGGCACGGTGAGTTCCCGCTTCCCTATTTGTCGAGTTCGGGTGTCAGGGGCTGTTAGATCAGCAGTGGGCGCCAGGAGGGAGGGAGCCTTCTCCTCGCTGACCGTGCACATGGTGCCCGCCATTTTGGATGTAGCGGTCAGGCTCCCCTTCCCCGACCGTGGAGCCACCCCCATGGCCACCGGGTGAGGACCGGGATCACCCCCCCGGTCCATTGGGGGGGGGGGGACGGAGCCGGATCCGCATCAGTCTGCACCTTTGGCCGGGTACTGTGGTGCAGGATAGTGTGGCAGCGGCCGTCTGCCCCACTCACTGCAGAAGAAGGCCCGAGTTGGGTCATCAGGATCCTCTCCCCCGGGGGACTGAAGCTCAGCGAGCCAGCCTCTCCCCGGGTCCAGCAGGCCCCTGGCACTGGGCATCTGTGTTGTCGGCTGGGTTTTGGCTGGCAATGCATGATTTTAGGGGATTTTCCATAGCGTTTTGCAGGAGCCGCTTTGACTTGCGACCTTCCAGCTTGGCGGTCCGGCCCCGCCCCCATATAAAAAGTTTTTTAAAAAACAAAAACAAATTTTATCCATCACATTTCAAGTCCAGTGCAATAGATATGTTCGAAAAGGTATCTAAAAGTATAAGGGATTTAAACGCTAAGAATAAAGGTGATAAATATAATTTGACAAAAAAAGAAAGAGATAGTTTAAAAGAACTACAAAAAGATGAGAGTATCGTCATTAAGCCAGCGGACAAAGGAGGAGGTTTGGTGATTTTATCGGCAGAAATGTATGAGGAAGAAGCATTCAGACAATTAGGTGATAATATCACATATTGGAAGGCATGGCCTGAAGTTGTGGGAGGGGCTATAGACCTACAAAAGGGACTCCCCCTTTCCCTACTTACCTTTGTGGGTCAGACGAATAGCACTTCCAGGTCATGCAAGACGCCATTTTGTTTTCACCTTTGCTCCATGAGGTCTCATACTCCAAGCTGTGTCCAGGAATCCTGCTGCAGGGCTTTCCGTTAATCCAGTGGCTTTCTTTCCGGTCAGCATCATATTTGGTGCCTCAGGGACTCTCAAACCGTAAGTTGACCCACCTGTCGCGCCAGGATTAGTTCCCACGGCGTTCAGCACAGCACGGGTCCTCACTTTACGGTTTCCTTTTGTTTTGCACGGTTATTTCATTACCTAATACTCACCTAGCTGTTCATGTAAAATCTGTTAGGTTAAAATCATCTGTGCGGTTAAAACTACAAACGAAATACAATTTTTTTTTTTTTGCCTACAGTGTCCCCTACCGGTCTTTGGGTGTACTACAGGCTTCTTAGACATTATCGCATTTCATGTACAAACCAACGAACCACTGCATTTTCGCCCACATACTGACCCCTACCGGTCATTCGGTATACTACAGGCTTCTCAGACATTATTGCATTTCATGAACAAACCAACAAACCACTGCATTTTAACCTACACACTGACCCCTACCAGTCATTCGGTGTACTACAGGCTTCTCAGACATTATTGCATTTCATGTACAAACCAACGAACCACTGCATTTGAGTCTACACACTGACCCCTACCGGTCATTCGGTATACTACAGGCTTCTCAGACATTATTGCATTTCATGAACAAACCAACAAACCACCGCATTTTCACCTACACACTGACCCCTATCGGTCATTTGGTGTACTACAGGCTTCTCAGACATTATTGCATTTCATGTACAAACCAACTAACTACTGCATTTACGCCTACACACTGACCCCTATCGGTCATTTCGGTGTACTACAGGCTTCTTAGATGTTTGAATTTTCATGTACAAACCAATAAACCACTGCATTTTCACCTACACACTGACCCCTACCGGTCATTCGGTGTACTACAGGCTTCTCAGACATTATTGCATTTCATGTACCAACTAACTACTGCATTTTTGCCTACACACTGACCCCTATCGGTCATTTCGGTGTACTACAGGCTTCTTAGACGTTCATGTATAAACTACTAAATTTTAACCTACACACTGACCCCTACCAGTCATTTGGTGTACTACAGGCTTCTCAGACATTATTGCATTTCATGTACAAACCAACGAACCACTGCATTTGAGCCTACACACTGACCCCTACTGGTCATTCGGTATACTACAGGCTTCTCAGACTTTATTTCACTTCATAAGCAATTAAACGAACTACAGCATTTTCGTTTTTATACTGACTCCTATGGATTATTTGCATGGTTGCACGCTTAAAATATAAGTCCTTCCAATTACGTACTTTCACACATTAGGTTATTCAGCAGCCACTCATGGTTCACTACACTCATGTTTCCGGGTACAGTTGTATTCCATATCACATATGATATAACACTCCGACAAGTTAATTTCCTTCAAACAGGGGCATTAACAAGCATACAATAAACATTGGGACGGAGCACTTTGCTCTATTAAACGTGCATAACACATATGGGTATACGCTTTTAAATATCTATATTCAATTTTCATACATTGTTTTACCCGTCCGGGATACAGGTATTAATAACCCTTACGACCAGTAAGGGTATCTAATCACAGTACCAGGTATATACACCTGCTTATGTGGTATTTACATACATTTTCTGTTTTCCCCTGGATACATCCTTAGCGTACTGGCAATTAGGGACTATAGGTTTCCAATAGGTATTCTCCTTTCTTGGCATCTACGCCTGTCGTATAGTGGTCCCGCGAGGCCAACACCCCGCCTCAACGCTCGGAGGCAAACACCCATCGGGCCACTCGTGAGCTAGCCGCCTCGCATGGTATATAGAGAGGGCCTCACCTGTCACTCCCCTCTCCTTTTTTCTGGTTACAGTCACCAAGAGGCCAACATCCTGCCATTACGTTGGTGGCCACAAAATTCCCTCGCGCCATTGCATAGATAGAGCCTCTCAAGCCACTTGGCAACTAGCAGGGCCTCACCTGTCACAAAACAAAGGATTAATTGTTTCGCCATGCGGCTTTAGCTAGCAAGCCAGTACTAGCACACTGTGGGTTCATATAATAATGGCTATCGTCATCTTTCACTTGGAGAGGATGTTGCTAGTCCCACACGACAATTTTGTCCCAACACAGCGGACGATCACGTTTCAGGCTCCAAGCTCTAGCACCTCAGAACTACCAGAGACAAATTGGGTCATCTCATTCTCTTTCGCAAATCCCAGATTTGCAACAATTTCCATGTTGGCACAAGTAGTTTCAGTGCATGCAGACTGTGGCAGATATGTTCCCAATACTTCAGGGCACATGAAAACCATGTGTCCCAATAAATGTACCCTGAACATTACTTCACGTCTGTAAACATTATGCATTTCCAATACTTTCTAACTCATCACCCTTCCAGACATTTAGTTGATTTCCTAATCTCCGATTTTAAAAGCCTTCCGGACAGGTATTGCCATATACTTTTGGGGAAATCTAAAATGCCCTAACTTGCAGTCATCACAGCAGCATCCAACAGCTGGCAATACACTCATGGCCCAAGAATGGCAGAAAGATTTCTACCTGGGCCTCTCCGATCTACACCATTTACCGCGTGGCGCAATCCCATTGGGATTGTCACAGGGAATCTTCCCTCACACTGTAACTGATCATAGACTCATCGGCACCTCACGCCTCGGCTACCCCAAGTCTCAACTCCCTCATACTCTTTCGAGGAGTTTTCATTACAGTATGCCACCATTGTTCATACCATTACAGCTATCACTCAAGCAGCGGGGGAAGCCTGGTTAAGTAAAAATTATATCACAACGCATTTCAGACTGCCATCATCCACCCTACACTGGCACTTACAGGGCATTTATGGGCAGCAGTCATATATTTCTTCTCCTGCTTAACTTTCGGGTCAAGAGCAGCCACAATCTTAAATATATTCATAGAACTATTTGCTGGTTGTGGTTAAACATATACAGATGCCCCACAGTCATACATTCCCGAGATGATTTCTTGTTGGTCAAAGGGAACACCTTTCCCTCTAGAAGCTTCAAGGAAGCCATTAGTATGTCTGAACACTTGGGGGTCTCAGTATTCCCTAAGGTCACAGAAGACCCAGACACTATCGTTACATTCCTGGGCATACAACTTGACTTGGCATCCTTGCCAACAAGTTACCACGTGAGAAATAGGAACAGTCGCAACAACACCAATTACCAACTCCTGCTTGGTACTCGCAACCGCATGGAACTACAATCCCTGCCAGGTTCCTTAAAATTTGCCATGCACATCATACCGCAGGCTGCGCTTTAATCTCAGACCACTTTGCTTTTTCCACATTCCCACATGATGATCAGGGGCTGTCCCTAGACAACCAAGCCACGGCAGACCTAACCACACGTAATGATAAACTACTGTGGCAGCTGACGTGATAGCCGCCATGGCAGGGGGTCATTTATGGTCAAGGTCATGGATTACATGAACCTCGCCAACATAGCCGGGCTCTGACTAAACTGGCCTTGTCCACCAGCACTCAACACGCTTGCTACAGGGTTTCCACTTATACAATACGTTTCATGTCGGACCATGACTTAGCTGGTTTGAGGTTTCACCATTTATGGCATTCACTTCTTTTTGCCACCTTAAGTTAAAAATTCTCGCACAACACGGTTAAACTTTATCTCACGGACATTCAACACTATACGTATTTCTCCTTCCCAAACAACAAAGGTTCCTATCCTCCTATCCCATCCATACCTTACTTAGAGACATACCAAGCGGACGTTCCCGCTACGACTAAATACTGGCCATAGACATACAATGTTCAAACCATATCAGAACCACCATATCAGAACCACTCGACCATGCACCTTCCGAACCATGCACCAATGCAGTCGTCAAAACTGCTACCTATCTAGCCTTTAACTGCTTTCTCAAGGTATAACTCACTATCAGCTGCAAACATCATAAACAAGAGTGCCTGTTGACCTCTTATTGTTCTAAAACACACAAACGACTATGTCCGGTCCCTTCCTAAAACTAAGACGAGTCAGATGTGCGAACCAGTGCATATAACCTACTATCTTACAAGCAATACTGGGTGCCCAGTTAAGGTACTGGTTCCGTTCTTGGCATGCCACCATACGCACTTCTGAACCATTACTGTCACTGTACAATACTGTCCTTACCACAGGTAAGTTCATGCACTATATAGCCAAGATATCCCCGCACACGTTAAAGACACGGGGCCGCTCGGAATCATAGGCTTATGCGACTTACATACCACAGCCGATTCAGGAATTAGGAAGCTTTCATTAAAATGTCTACCTGATGGTTAACAAATGCACTATGATCCTGTATAATGTTTTGCATTAATATCTCTTTTTGCCCACTTTTTACCGGCTTACAGCATACGTCGGTTTCGGCACACCTCAACCGATTATTCCTAAAGCTACATCGCTACAACCATCTTATTCTATATCATATGAGAATGCCCCGAACACAAATACAAAATTATCAAAAGACCCCACCCCTGAAGTAAAGATCCTATTAGAAGACTTCTTAAATCGAGGAAAAGAGAAAAACATATTAGATATTGATGAATATAATTATCTAAATAAAAAATTCCCAAGGATCCCAGTAATATATTTTCTGCCAAAAATCCATAAATGTATTGAGAAACCTCCTGGAAGACCTATTGTCTCTGGTATAGATTCTGTCCTTTCCAACGTATCAGAATATATAGATATAATGCTACAGCCATATGTTAAATTAAGTCAATCTTATCTGAAGGACACTATAGATCTTTTAAACAAATTAGAAAAAATTAGTTGGGAAGATGAGTATACACTAATTACCTGTGATGTACAATCACTCTATACCAGTGATGGCGAACCTATGGCACGCGTGCCACAGGTGGCACGCCGGGCCCTCTCTGTGGGCACGCGGCCATAGGTTCACCATCAATGCAGAGTAGGCGCCTGCCTGCCCGAAACGGCAGGCGCCTACTCTGCTTCCGGGTCGGGAGGCAGGGGGAGGGATCTGTGATGCAGCTTCCCTGTCCTCCCGCGCGATGCTGTGTGGAGCGTTGCCGAGCGTTACCATGGCAACGCTCCACACAGCATCGCGAGGGACGACAGGGGAGCTGATTCACAGATCCCTCCCCCTGCAGTGCTTACCACCACCGGACCACCAGGGATGGCTGTGCCGCCCCCCCCTACTTCATTAAAGGTAAGAAGGAGGGAGGGGATACTGACACACAGCACCCGCACCCCTACCCCTCCAGCAGTACCCCTTCCCCCCCCAGCAGTACCCCTTCCCCCCCAGCAGTACCCCTTCCCCCCCCAGCAGTACCCCTTCCCCCCAGCAGTACCCCTTCCCCCCAGAAGTACCCCTACCCCCCCACAGCACCCCCACAGCACCCCTACCCCAACCCAGCACCCCTTCCCCCCACACAGCACCCCTCTCACACACATTACCCCTCATACACACACATACAGCACCCCTCTCAAACACACACAGCACCCCCCCACACACACACGCAGCACACCCCCACACACACGCAGCACACCCCCACACACACGCAGCACCCCCCCCACACACTCAGCACCCCCCCATGCAGCAACCCCCCCCCCACACACACACACACAACACCCCAACACACACAGCACCCCCCCCACACACACGCAATTGCCGTGCTGGCACTTTAACCCCTTAAGGACCAAACTTCTGGAATAAAAGGGAATCATGACATGTCACACATGTCATGTGTCCTTAAGGGGTTAAGGAAAAAAAGTTGGCATGTATTGCGGTTTGGGCACTCGGGCTCAAAGGTTTGCCATCACTGCTCTATACCATAATCCAACACAGTAAGGGCTGTGGAGTTGTAAGGAAAATCCTGGAGAGACATAACAATATGGAACTAGAATAAATTGATTTCATAATTGAAGGAATTAGTCTAATCCTGAATAACCATTATTTTTTGTGACAAAATGGCTTTTGTCACTGGGTCTGCATGTGACAAACTGCCCTGCCCCCCTATCTCTTGGAGGAGCCGGATTGCTAGCCTCTTACCCTGGGATGCTGGCCCGTTAAGTCATGGGGTCTTAAGGCACTTGGGACAGAGCCCTCTGTCTCTGGATCACATCATTCGCCTTTCTTGCTTGGACTGTACATTTCCCATGTTACACTCGTATGTGGGTTCGTGCAGTTTAACTTCCATTACAGCTGGTGAACTTAAACTTTACTCAACGTTATTGAACTGTGTTCGTGGGATCTGAGTGCTATTCGCCTATAATATGCGCTCAGATCCAAGCTATCTGGGGGTGTGTGGAACATGGGGACTTCGTTCAGCGAAACATGAGTTATTGATTTTAATACAGTTTTGTTAAAAGGTAAAAATCACATGTTTATCTCTGCCCGGAGATAATTAGGTTCTCTGCAACCACTTAAGTTAATTATCTCCAGGATATAGAGGAGGGGTAAGTTAATTATCTCCAGGATACAGAGGAGGGGTTACACTCTTCCTGTGGGTGTGTATAAGAATTGTACTGTATACTGATTGGTTCTGCATATTTTGTTACAGTCTTCCACAAGGTCCCATGTGGGAGTTCCCTTGCTGGGAGACCATCATAAAAGGGCTGAGTTTGGCCATCAATAAACACATTCGTTTTACCCCTTCATGAAGTCTCGACTCATGTTTGGGGAATTGGGAGCTATAATCACTACTTTACTCCTTTTCAGCTTGGATTTCGGGAGACGCTTAAAGGATCAGCGCTGCACGGATAGCAGGATCCTTTACACTGGGTATATGGGGTATCGGATTTATATTATTATTATTATATCCTGGATATACGGGGTATCGGTTTATATTATTATTATATCCTGGATATACGGGGTATCGGTTTATATTATTATTATATCCTGGATATACGGGGTATCGGTTTATATTATTATTATATCCTGGATATACGGGGTATCGGTTTATATTATTATTATATTCTGGGTATATGGGGGATCGGTTTATATTATTATTATTATTATTATTATTATTATTATTATTATTATTATATTCTGTGTATATGGGGTATCGGTTTTATATTATTATTATATCCTGGATATACGGGGTATCTGTTTATATTATTATTATATTCTGGGTATATGGGGTATCGGTTTATATTATTATATTCTGGGTATATGGGGTATCGGTTTATATTATTATATTCTGTGTATATGGGGTATCGGTTTTATATTATTATTATATCCTGGATATACGGGGTATCTGTTTATATTATTATTATATTCTGGGTATATGGGGTATCGGTTTATATTATTATATTCTGGGTATATGGGGTATCGGTTTATATTATTATATTCTGTGTATATGGGGTATCGGTTTTATATTATTATTATATCCTGGATATACGGGGTATCTGTTTATATTATTATTATATTCTGGGTATACGGGGTATCGGTTTATATTATTATATTCTGGGTATACGGGGTATCGGTTTATATTATTATTATATTCTGGGTATATGGGGTATCGGTTTATATTATTATATTCTGTGTATATGGGGTATCGGTTTATATTATTATTATTATATTCTGGGTATATGGGGTATCTGTCACGATTCCGGGGAACCCAACACGCTAACACACACACAGACACACAGACAGAAAGTGTGCAGTACCGGTCCTTAGAGTGGCCGGGCTAAGCACACACAGAATAGTCAGGAGACAAGCCAAGTAAGGGGAACCAGAAAACAGAATAACGAGAAACAAGGTCAAAGGGTAGGAGAAAATCACAAAGTCAGTATAACAAGCCAGAGAGTACGTAACCAGAAAGCACACGTACAGAATCAATACGATAAAGCAAAGACCACAACAGGGCACAGAAAGACAGGAAAGGTAAGTGTTTAAATCCTAGCCTGAATCCTGATTGGCTAACCACCAATCAGTATTAACAAACACACGTGGGGGATATCTATACCCCCCCACTGTGTTTGTTGCACTGTAGCTTTAACGTAGCTCTGAGAGGGGTAGAGACTTAGACGTTTCTCCTTCCAGAGGGTCTGTTTCTCCCGTTCCTCGCGGTTCCCTCGGTCGTTTACACGCCGGCCGCGAGGGAGCTACTTCCTTTTATGACGCGACGCTCAATAGCCGACGTCATGATGCTAATCCAGTCCGACCTGCCACTCAAGTCCGGAAGACGAATCAGGACTCGTCGGAGGCGTGATTACTCTCTAGAGCCAGGGTATTTAATGGAGCTTTCCGCATTTGCTCATTGCCCTGTCGTGGTTCTAGCCAGTCTAGTCACACAGTGCTCTTGTATCCTGATTGTCTTTTGGTTCTGACCCGGTTTTGTTATTACTCTCCTGCTTCTCTGTTATCCTTTGACCTCGGCTTGTCTCTCGCTTACCTGTCTTCTCGTTCCCTCGACCTCGGCTTGTCTCTGACCATTCTATACGTAGTTCTTACGTTAAGTCCGGCCATTCTAAGGTCCGGTATACGTATCTCTCTACTCTTTGTACTCTGCGTGTTGGATCCCTGTCCCGATCCTGACATTACGACAGGGCCAATGGATCCTGCAGGTACAAACAGTCAGCTTGGTTCTTCTGATCCTAGGTTTGACGCCATGGAGCACAGAATGGATCAGATGGCACTAGCGCTACAGGCGTTGTTATCTCGTCCTAATAATCCACCAGAGGAGATGCGTAATACTTCTATTTCTCCTGTGGGTTCAGGTCTAGAGGTAGCTACTGTAGGGGCTTCTTCCCGATTTACCCCACCTGTACGTTATGCTGGATCTCCTGAGAGGTGTCGTGGTTTTTTAAACCAAATAAGTATCCACTTCGAATTACAACCCCGCTCCTATCCTACAGATAGAGCGAAAGTGGGATTTATTATCACCTTACTCGTTGAGAAAGCTCTGAGATGGGCTAATCCGTTGTGGGAGAATGATAATCCATTAGTATACAACTATAATGCCTTTGTAGCTGCTTTTAAAAGAACTTTTGACCCTCCTGGCAGAAAGGTCAATGCAGCTAGATTACTGTTGCGCCTTAGACAAGAGAACCGAACACTTGTGGATTTCGCACTAGAGTTCAGGTCTTTGGCGGCAGAGGTTAAGTGGAATGAACAGGCTTATATAGACGTGTTTCTAAACGGACTATCTGATGTAATACTTGACGAGGTAGCTACTAGAGAGCTTCCTGAGAATTTGGAGGATTTAATTTTGTTTATCTCTCGCATTGATGAACGTCTAAGAGAGAGGCAGAACACTCGAGATAGAACCTGTAGATCTTCTTTTAGACTAGCTCCGTCTTTTCAAAGTCCTGAGGCCAAAACACCACCTTTTCCAGAACCTATGCAGATAGGCCATACTCGTCTCTCAGAGGAGGAGAGACCGTACAGGAGAAGGGAGGGATTGTGTATGTACTGTGGAGTCAGAGGTCACTTACGTTTGAATTGTCCCAATCGCCCGGGAAACGCTCGCACCTAAGTTTCTCTAGAGGACAGGCCTTGGGTGTTTCTATTTTGTCCTCTACTCACAATTACAAAGATCACAGGCTTCTATTACCCGTTTCCTTAACTTGGGAGAAGGGAACTCTAGAGACGATGGCATTGATAGACTCTGGAGCTGCTGAAAGCTTTATCGACCAAGTTTTTGTCACCAAACACACTATCCCATCCCAGTTAAGGAACACACCCTTGGCCGTTGAGGCCATAGATGGTAGACCTTTAGTTGAGCCTGTGATTTTTCGTGAAACCATACCTCTTAATTTAACTACTGGTATCCTACACGAGGAGGAGACATCTCTATTACTCATTTCATCTCCTTCTGTTCCCATAGTCCTGGGATACTCCTGGCTTAAGAGACATAATCCTATTATTGATTGGGAATTAGGGGAGATAATCTCATGGGGCCAGAATTGTCAGGAGAAGTGTTTAAAGAGTGTCACCGCTTTGCACAGTTAACACACCTACTAATTCTACCGACTCTACAGAAGTACAAATACCGTCCTTGTACCTGGACTTAAGGGCGGTATTTGACAAAAGAAAAGCCGATACTTTACCTCCACATAGGTCCTTTGACTGTAAGATTAATTTACTTCCTGGTACTATGCCTCCTAGGGGTCATGTATACCCTTTGTCTACGAAGGAGAATTTAGTTCTAGAGGAGTATATTCGTGAAAACCTAGACAAGGGATTCATTAGGAGGTCCTCCTCCCCTGCTGGGGCTGGCAGCACCAGCCGGAGAGGAGGACCTTCTAATAAAACCTTTAGTTAAGGCCTCCCGTATGTACTCCTCCATGACCTGGTTCTCTTTCTCAGAAAGAGGGTAGACCTTACCCCTAGGAGGCATAGTACCCGGTAATAGGTTAATGGCACAGTCATACTCACGGTGTGGAGGTAACTTATCTGCCTCCCTTTTTTCGAAAACCAATGCAAGGTCTGCATATACAGAAGGGACAGAAACAGAAAGTGGTTTAGCTGTGGGCACGTTGAGTAAACAAACGGGACGTACCTGGGCCATACAGTCTCGTTGACAGGATTCCCCCCAGGAGAGTATATCTAAACAACCCCAATCAAGTACTGGGTTGTGTTTAACTAACCAGGGAAAAACCAGAAAGATGGTAGCAGTAGGGGAGTCAATTATTTGGAAGGTTAATCGTTCCTTGTGTAAAGCACCCACAGACATAACTATATCTTGGGTTTCATGGGTCACCAGAGGTTTCTCAAGTGGTCTACCATCTATGGCCTCAACGGCCAAGGGTGTGGCCTTTTGGATCAAAGTCAGGGCTGCGGTTTTGGCAAAGTTCTCATCCATAAGGTTGTCTGCCGCACCTGAATCGATCAAGGCTTTGGTTGTTCTAGTGGTTTTATTGACCAAAAGAGAAACCGTAATAAACGGTCTGGAGATGGACACATAGAAACATAGAATGTGACGGCAGATAAGAACCATTCGGCCCATATAGTCTGCCCAGTTTTCTAAATACTTTCATTAGTCCCTGGCCTTATCTTATAGTTAGGATAGCCTTATGCCTATCCCACTCATGCTTAAACTCCTTTACTGTGTTAACCTCTACCACTTCAGCTGGAAGGCTATTCCATGCATCCACTACCCTCTCAGTAAAGTAATACTTCCTGATATTATTTTGAAACCTTTGTCCCTCTAATTTAAGACTATGTCCTCTTGTTGTGGTAGTTTTTCTTCGTTTAAATATAGTCTCCTCCTTTACTGTGATTCCCTTTATGTATTTAAATGTTTCTATCATATCCCCCCCTGTCTTGTCTTTCCTCCATGCTATACATGTTAAGATCCTTTAACCTTTCCTGGTAAGTTTTATCCTGCAATCCATGAACCAGTTTAGTAGCCCTTCTTTGAACTCTCTCTAAGGTATCAATATCCTTCTGAAGATATGGTCTCCAGTACTGTGTACAGTACTCCAAGTGAGGTCTCACCAGTGTTCTGTACAATGGCATGAGCACTTCCCTCTTTCTACTGCTAATACCTCTCCCTATACAACCAAGCATTCTGCTAGCATTTCCTGCTGCTCTATTACATTGTCTGCCTACCTTTAAGTCATCAGAAATAATCACCCCTAAATCCCTTTCCTCAGATGTTGAGGTTAGGACTCTATCAAATATTCTGTACTCTGCCCTTGGGTTTTTACGTCCAAGATGCATTATCTTGCACTTATCCACATTAAATGTCAGTTGCCACAACTCTGACCATTTTTCTAGTTTACCTAAATCATTTTCCATTTGGCTTATCCCTCCTGGAACATCAACCCTGTTACATATCTTAGTATCATCCGCAAAAATACACACCTTACCATCAAGACCTTCTGCAATATCACTAATAAAAATATTAAAGAGAATGGGTCCAAGTACAGATCCCTGAGGTACCCCACTGGTGACAAGCCCAAGCTTTGAATATACTCCATTGACTACAACCCTCTGTTGCCTGTCACTCAGCCACTGCCTTACCCATTCAACAATATTGGAATCCAAACTCAAAGATTGTAGTTTGTTGATAAGCCTTCTATGTGCAACAGTGTCAAAAGCCTTACTGAAATCGAGGTAAGCAATGTCTACTGCACCACCCTGATCTATAATTTTAGTTACCCAATCAAAAAAATCAATAAGATTAGTTTGGCATGATCTCCCTGAAGTAAACCCATGTTGTCTCTAATCTTGAAATCCATGTGTTTTTAGATGTTCAACAATCCTATCCTTTAACATGGTTTCCATCACTTTCCCCACTACTGAAGTTAGGCTTACTGGCCTATAGTTGCCCGACTCCTCCCTATTACCTTTCTTGTGAATGGGCACAACATTCGCTAACTTCCAATCTTCTGGGACTACTCCTGTTATCAATGATTGGTTAAATAAATCTGTTAATGGTTTTGCTAGTACGCCACTAAGCTCTTTTAATAGCTTTGGGTGTATTCCATCAGGTCCCATTGACTTATTTGTCTTTACTTTTGACAGTTGAAATAGAACCTCTTCCTCTGTAAAACTCACGTGTAATAAATGACTCGTTTATCCTTTTTCTTAACTGAGGTCCCTTTCCTTCATTTTCATCTGTAAATACCGAACAAAAATATTCATTGAGGCAGTCAGCTAGACCTTTATCCTCCTCTACATACCTTCCTTCTTTTGTTTTTAATCTAACTAATCCTTGTTTTACTTTTCTTTTCTCATTTATGTATCTAAAAAAGG